>NC_077242.1:22105096-22405096 GCF_947179165.1 Solanum dulcamara
TTTACCCGTAAATCAAGATTTATTGAACACCTGGACGATTCCTAAAGTAGATGTGCAGACGATTTACAAACTTGGTACTTTTGAAAAATATACTAGTAGAACTACTGTTAAAACTACTGAATTAAGCTTTACAATGGAAAAAGAAAGTGATATTTTTTATTTATTTACTCAGGATGATATTGATTATTATAAACATAAAGATTTTAATTATTTGCATATTGGTTTAGGGAAAGTTGCTTTTAAACCTTTAACTTTAAAAGGTTTACCTGAATGTTTTATTACTTCTTTAAGAGATGGTAGAAATTTAAATTGGAGTAATTCTTTAATTGGTACAATACAGTCTAGTTTGGCTTATGGTGCTGTTTATTTCAATGCTTATCCTAATTTGAATATTGCATTAAGTGATGTGAATGTTTTACAGTCTTTGATTTTGAATATAAAAAATAATAGTTATAATTATTTACCTGGCACTGAAGTTATTTGTATTTGTACAAGATGTAATGACCCGTTAGGTCATTTTGAGAATGAGTCCTCCTCTTTTCATATGAGACTCTTTCCGTAAAATTTTAATGGGTTATTTGGACTATCCGATAACTTTAGTTAATTAGTTGAGGGATAATTTTAGAGAATTCATTTAATTAGTGGGCTAAAGTGTTAATTTATTTAATACTTATACCACTTTTCTTATATTTAATAAATTAGGTTAGTAGGGTTTGTCATTTTTAGTACATAATTAATTTAGAAAAGAAAAAGAAGGGAATAAATAATAATAAAAAAATAAAATTATATATATATATATATATATATATATATATATATATATATATATATATATATATATATATATGCAGCGGCGGCAAACAAAGAAAAAAAACCCGCAGAAACAAGAAAAAAAATACGGAGGAAAAAAGAAAAGAAAGGGGAAAAGAAAAATAAAGGAGAAGAGAAAAATAGGGATTTTCATTCCAAAGCGTCAAGGTAATTATTCTCATCCTTTCCATTAAATTTTTTATGCGATTATGAACATATTTTTAGGGTATATTGGTGGAGAAATAATACTAAAATAAGAAAATATGACCCTAGGGTTCTTCACATAAAATCTTGATTTGGGGGTCGAATAACGATCCGTTTTAGCTGAAATTTGACATGTGAGTTTATTTTATCATAAGTGAACATAATCAAAAAGAGAATTTCAGATTTGACTTCAATGACATAGAATGAGTTAGTTTCTGAATTTTGATATATTGAGATAGATAATTAAATATTAGGTATATTATAATTTATGAATTACATTAAATTTATTATATTGGGCAAATTAGAACCTAACCCTAGGCTTGAAATTCAGAAAATATGGGAGTTGACATCTTAAGTGGCATCAAGATTAGGAACGTGATTATAGATTTGTGTGAGTTTTTGGGTCTAGGCTAGACATATGGTAATAAGGGTGTTGTTAGTTTCGAAAATCTTATTGTGATTATTTATTTGATTAGATTATATTTATTTGGAGGCCCAACGAAAAGGAAAGGCTCAAGTACCGGAGTAATTGCTTGATTCATTAAGGCAAGTGAATTTCTAAACCTCAGTTTAAGCTTGTAGATGCTTGTATTTTCGTGTTATGTGTACTGGGGAGTAATGAGAATTAGACTGGATTATTGACTGTATGATTGGCCTTAAAAATAGAGATGAGGGGTATAAAATAGTGATCTAATGACATGTATTGGTGGAATTGATATGTTGTGATTATGGGTTTATTTTGGACATGTGAAATGACTATGTTGATGTGAGATAGGAAAAATTATTATTGTTGTCATGTTATTATCGTGAATTATATGAACATGAATTGATTGCATTGGTTCTGACATATTATGTGAGACTGAAAATGATACGAAACAAAAGGGGTTGGACCACACGCTCCATGGCGGTATTATGAAACAAAGGGGTCGGGCCACACGCTCCGTGGCAGGTATTATGAAATAAAGGGGTCGGACCACACGCTCCGTGGCAGGATATATATATTGAGGGGACGGGCCACACGCTCCGTGGCAGGTTACATGGACAAAAATGTCCCCCATGGGTTCCAGACTGTGATTCAGCGGATGTGTACCGATAGGACAAACATGCACCATTTCATTGCATTGCATTGCACCTTTCTGATATTTGTGAATTTGTGTTTACCCCTATATTGCTCTGTGTGTGCTGAACTTGATTTGATATGATTCATTGACGAGACTATTGATGAGTAATTATGGACAGTATTACTGTTGTTAATGTACAAGTGTAGAGTTAGGCTGATTTTATGCATGTTGTAGTTAAGGAGGTTCGGTTGGGAGGACAGGAGTACTTGTATCTATTAAGATTTGCTTAGTTTTAGTTATCCACTTGCTGAGTACTGTGTTGTTTGGTACTAACCCCTTGCTTCCACACTTGTGTAGGTTGTGAGCCCGGACCTGCTTGATCTCCTACTATTTTCTACTACATCTGAGGCTATCATTCCGAGTGTTGAGGTAGCTGTTACATCCATCTAGCGGACACCTCCTACTCTTTTATTATGTTTTAGTCCTATTCTAGAGACAAAGACGTTGTGACTGTATTTTCTTTCGTACTTCGGTAATGTATTAGTGGCTTGTACATATGACAACCAATCTTGGGGGATTTTGAGTTTATTTTATGTGTCTTCGCTTAAGTTAAATTTTAATTCCTTTCTTTTTCTTCCGCATATACTTTTCGTTGGGCATTAGGCTGACTTATCTCGGTGGGTTGATGTCACGACCCAAGCCTAGGGCCTAGACGTGACATGGCGAATGAGGTACCCGAAAGTACCTCAATCAAGCCTCTTAGCATTCTTTTAGCCTTTTATAGGTAATGATGATAAACAAGCGGAAATCATAATAGTAAATCTTCAACTTACATATGTCCAACAATACCTCGAACTATTAGATTTAATGGGGCTAAGACAAGTCCCTAGCTCACCCTCAATCATAATAGAAGAAATTCCATAGTAAAATATCTTAACATATCATAAACTAGAAAGATAAAGGAGTATTGTTCCCGGAACATGGGAACTCACCAAAAGTAGTCTTCAATGGAATATCAACTAGCCACATGGAGGAGAACGAGGAAGAGCACCGATCCCTACATGGTGATATCATGTAGGCAAAAGAGTATGCATTAGTACTTTAAATATACTAAGTATGTAAGGATGCATGAACATTGAGGAAACATTAAAAACATAATTTAATGTATGCATAATAAATCATATAGATATCCTTTAAAATATTCATTTTGTGGGAAATTAACCATAACCGACATTTAAGACCATGCGAGCTATTACATGGAATCCAACATAACCCCCTATGTTGGCCGGGGAGACTACTTGACAGGTAGAACTCCGTCAACTTCATTCATTTCTTTAACTTTAACTTTAAGGGCTATTTATGGATCTATTAGCCTAAGCCTACAAGGGCTCCTATGTTGGCACATAGTTAATGAGACAAGGGGTTGCTACTAGGATTCCCTTACCGGATCCCACCTCAATGCCTCATTCGGTGCTAAGTCAATCCCACGGAATAGTTTAATACTTTAAAATATTCATAGCATATAACTTGAGAATTCAAATATCATATTCGGTAGAATAGCTCATTAAAATATTTGATAATTCAAATATGCAAGAATTGTCCTTATTGCATAAAGAATCTATTATTCATACCATTTCATCATTCTTTCATTTCATAAGACTCTCTTTTTGATCATAGATATTGCTTTCATAAATATTTATTTGGAGTCAAAGCTTTCAAGTCAAACTTTATTAAAAACATAGTAAAACTAGGTGGGTTCAAATCACTTCAACTTGCAAATATGTATGTAAATAAATATACATAAATACTTTGAAATCCATTAATTAAAAATCATGCTTTAAACAACCCACCATGAATTTCAAGAACCTTTAAATAGATAAATAGAAGAATTATTTGTAAACCATCAATTCATACATATAAAATTATGTTGCATCAAAATAGACCAATAATCATTAGTTTAACCATTATTCATTTTATTAAGTAAAAATAAGAATTTACCATAAGAAAATATTACTTAAAATCAAGAGACTTAATTGAAATAGTTTTTGGACTATATGGATGAAAGAACCCATGGATAAACGCCCACATAACTTAGAGTAGAGATTAAAAAAATAAATAAATATAATTTATCATATAATCAAAATAATTTAGACATGAGAGTGGAAGAAATACTCTCATTGAAGCCTTACATACCTGAAACCGAAGCTTTAGTTGGTACCGAAAGACTTAATGAACACTCTTGAGTCCTAGCTTCTCTCCTTGCCAGAACGTTTTGTGTACTACCCGGAGTATATGAATCATCGGAGTAGTATTTCTTCACTACTAATAACTAAAACTATATTTGAGAATGTGTAAAGAAGTGTATAGAGAGAAGATTTGCTTGAGAAAGTTTGATGAATAAAATGAGGAAATAAGGTGAGTATTTATAGGTGGGAAAGAGGGTCCTAACAATAAATAAAATAATTATAAAAAAAATCTGAAAATATAGTGGAATATATTGATGTCATGGATGATGTTAAATGGAGGACAATTTATGTCATGAGTGATGTCAAATGTATCTAGATCTTTCTATGGTAGGTGAAATGAGTTATTTTTGACAGAATACTCTTTTTGGGAGCTGCGTTTGAATAAGATAAATTTCTTATTAGGATTTGGTGTCTTCATAAGAATTGTAGATATGGAAGTCTAGTTTCATATCGTTCAAGAATCAACCAATTTGGATAAACCTACAGTGAGATATGATTTTTCTTCTATAAATACTCATTTCCATCACAGCATTCTACCTTACAAAAATTAATTTATTTGACCTACTTAACCTCCGAATATTAAAATATGGTCTTCATAAAAGTTGTAGGTAATGATCTTATGGTTACTCAAAAATTTGAATCACTCAATGTGTATATTCCTATGAAAAGTTATGTCCAAAATACAGAGGCTATATCATGTTTAGGCGAAAATTGAAATATCGTATACAACGTTTTTAGGGGATGTTACATTATCTCCCTCTTGGGAACATTCGTCCTCGAATGAGCTGAATTTGAGGCAAAGGAGATGGCTAGAGTTTCTCAAGGATTATGACATGAGCATTCTCTACCACCCAGGTAAAGCAAATGTAGTTGCTGATGCTCTTAGCAGGTTATCTATGGGGAGTACAACTCATGTGGAAGAGGAAAAGAAGGAGTTGGCAAATGAAGTGCATAGACTTGCGTGTTTGGGAGTTCAACTTATTGACTCTAGTGAGGGTGGTACAAAAGCAAGATCAGGATCCCATTCTTCTTCAATTGAAGGATGAGGTTCACAAGCAGAAGGTAATGTCTTTTACCAAAAGGGGAGATGGAGTGTTGAGATATCAAGAAAGATTATGTGTTCCAAGTGTTGATGGTATTAGGGAGAGAATCATGAAAGAAGCCCATAATTATAAGTATTCCATCCATCTAGGTTCAACAAAGATGTATCATGACTTGAGAGAAGTATATTGGTGGAGTGGAATAAAGAGAGATATAGCAGAGTTTGTGTCCAAGTGCCCGAATTGCCAACAAGTTAAAGTTGAGCACCAAAGGCCTTGTGGAGTGGCTCAGAATATAGAGATCCCGAAATGGAAGTGGGAAATGATCAATATGTACTTCATTACCGATTTACCACGAACCCGCAAACAACATGACTCTATTTGGGTGATTGTGGATAGGATGACCAAATCGGCCCATTTCTTGCCGGTTAAGACTACGAACACTGCAGAGGATTATGCCAAACTGTATCTTAGAGAGATTGTTAGACTACATGGCGTTCCTTTGTCTATCATCTCTGATAGGGGAGCTCAATTTACTGCTCAGTTTTGGAAGTCATTTCGGAAGGGCTTGGGTTCAAGAGTGAACCTTAGTACTGCTTTTCATCCGCAAACAGATGGCTAGGCAGAGCGTACGATACAGACTTTGGAGGATATGTTAAGAGCCTGTGTCATTGACTTTAAAGGTAATTGGGATGATCATTTACCTCTTATTGAGTTTGTATAGAATAATAGTTTCCATTCGAGTATTCAAATGGCTCCTTATGAAGCTCTGTATGGGAGGAGATGTAGATCACCAATTGGTTGGTTTGAAGTTGGTGAAGCTGAGTTGATTGGACCAGACTTGGTTCATCAAGCTATGGAGAAGGTGAAAACCATACAAGAGAGGTTGAGGACTGCTCAAAGTCGCCAAAAATCCTACACTGATGTTAGAAGAAGAGATTTGGAGTTCAAAGTGTACGATTGGGTATACTTGAAAGTTTCACCCATGAAGGGTATGATGAGATTTGGAAAGAAAGGGAAGCTTAGTCCCCGCTACATTGGTCCTTATCAGATTATGAGGAGGGTAGGTAATGTAGCCTATGAATTGGAGTTGCCCCCAGAATTAGCTGCTATTTATCCCGTGTTTCACATCTCTATGCTTAAGAAGTGTTTGGGAGATCCTTCACTTGTTGTCCCAGCTGAGAGCATTGGGGTGAAAGAGATTTTGAGTTATGAAGAGGTTCCAGTTCAAATTCTTGATCGTCAGGTTCATAAATTAAGAACTAAGGAAGTGGCATCTGTCAAAGTCCTATGGCGAAATCAATTTGTTGAAGAGGCTACATGGGAAGCTGAAGAAGATATGAAGGCTAACTATCCTCATCTATTTGTGCGTTCTGATAACGATATTCAAGGTAATATTCCTTATTTCTACCTTTGAATCGATGTTTATTCTTGAGTTTGAGTCATTGACCATTTGAGTATCAGAGTTTTTGAGAAATTGATGTATTGATGATATTCATTCTTTATGTTTCCTATTTTCATCTTCATTCGAGGAAGAATGATCCCAAGGGGAAGATATTGTAACAACCCCTAAAATATTGTATGTCGGTATTTCAATTCTCGACGAAAATAATATAGTCTCCGTATTTTGGGCATAACTCTTCATAGGTTGGTCTAAATTAGGTGATTCAAATTTATTAGTAACCAAAACATCATTACCTACAACTTTCATGAAGAACACATCTTAAGATTCGGAGTATAAGTAGATCAAATAAATTAATCTTTGCAAGATATAATGTTGTGACGGAATTGAGTTTTTATAGAAGAAAATTCATATCTCACTGTAGGTTACTCCAAATTGGTTGATTCTTGAACGATAGGAAACTAGACTTCCATATCTACAATTCTTATGAAGTCACCAAATCCTAATAAGGAATTTATCTTATTCAAACGCAGCTTCGAAAAAGAGTATTCTGTTAAAAAGAACTCATCTTACCTACCATGGAAACATCTAGATACATTTGACATCATTCATGACATAAATTGTCCTCCATTTAACATCATCCATGACATCAATATATTCCATTTAATTTTCAGATTTTTCTTTATAATTATTTTATTTATTGTTAGATCCCTCTTTCCCATCTATAAATACCCACCTTATTTCCTCATTTTATTCATCAAGCTTTCTTAAGCATTTTTTCTCTCTATATACTTCTTCTCAAATATAGTTTTAGTTTTAGTAGTATAAAAATACTACTCCGGTTATTCTTATACTCCGGGTAGTACACAAAACGCTCCGGCGAGAAGAAAAGGCTAGGGGTGCAAGAGTGTTCCAATTCGGAGTAAACCTTCAGATTTAAGGTATGTAAGGCTTTCATAGCATTGGATTGAGTTCGTCCATGCGCCCAATATTTAAATTCATTATAATTGAGTTATAGTTGAGTTTTATCCAAATCTTGAATTCTAAATGAAATAATTCTTCTTCTATTGAGTTTGATATATTTATGCATTAATATTATTATTATTCTTATCTCTCATATTATTGGAATTATTGTTCATGGCTACTTTCCCATGAATCCAAATTGATTTGATGTTCATGAATATTTTTACATATATTTTGAGTAAAGATGTTGGCTTTTTATTATTTTCATTGATAAAAAGAAAGTTATATGAATTAATACTATATATGTATTTTATTGAGTTTTGAAAGAGCAAAAGAGTTGAATTTGAATGAATTTGAAAAAAATAATATTTTGAGCAAGATGTTTTGATGAGATGTAAATGATGTTTTTGGAAGTATAATGATTGATGAACATGAAATGAGATGAGTTTGATGATTTAAATTAAAGTCCAATGAGACTAGATGATGAGTTTAATATGAGCACATATTTTGGGAGTAGTATTGAGCACCGAGTTGGGTAAGAGTTTAATTGACTCAAATCCCAGAACTACATAGCCAGCGTAGGATGGAGGCAATGCCTCTTAAGTCCCAAAAAGAGGACTTTGATGAGTGGATCCAATATGGTGATGTCCTTTATCCTGGCAAGGTATTGGATGGATGTGGCAACGACATCGCTTCGTTGTATCATCGCTAGCTCATAAGTGATGATTGTCGGTTAGAGAAACTCCCAACTGAGTAAGCATTGTTTATTACTATTATTTTTATATTTTAAACTTGCATTACATATTGATGTTGAGATAATGTTGAGTTTTGAGCTGAGTTTTCTCGAGAGGAGTTTATTGATATCTGTCCTTACCTTTCTTCCATTTTACATACTCATACATTCCACATACTGACGTCATTCGACCTGCATCGTTTTATGATGCAGATACAGGTGTTAGAGATCCTCAACAGGCGTTTCGTTGAAGATCATTATTTTTCAGCTATTTGGTGAGTCCTTCTTGTATTCGGAGGAACTCTTTATCCTTTAATTATTGTTGAGTATTATATTTCTTTTATGGTAGCCATGGACATGTCATTGGCACCATCTAAGAGTATTAGAGGCTTCATAGACAGAGTTTGATGATGTAATCGGAGTAGTTCTCCTTAGAAACTATTTCTTCTAAGAATTATCTATTTTTCCTTTGATTATGACAAGCTCACATTAGTATTATTAAGTCTTCCGCTGATGAACAAATGAGTAATGAGACCAAGTGGCTCTCTCGGAAGCCATAGATGGTTTTTGAGTGCCGGCCACGCCTAGGGTACCCTCTCGGGGCGTGACAAACTTGGTATCATAATCAAAATAATTTAGACATGAGAATGGAAGGAATACTCTCATTGAAGCCTTACATACCTGGAAACCGAAGCTTTAGTTGGTACCGAAAGACTTAATGAACACTCTTGAGTCCTAGCTTCTCTCCTAGCCGGAACGTTTTGTGTACTACCCGGAGTATATGAATCACCGGAGTAGTATTTCTTCACTACTAATAACTAAAACTATATTTGAGAATGTGTAAATAAGTGTATAGAGAGAAGATTTGCTTGAGAAAGCTTGATGAATAAAATGAGGAAATAAGGTAGGTATTTATAGGTGGGAAAGAGGGTCCTAACAATAAATAAAATAATTATAAAAAAATCTAAAAATTTAGTAGAATATATTGATGTCATGGATGATGTTAAATGGAGGACAATTTATGTCATGAGTGATGTCAAATGTATCTAGATCTTTCTATGGTAGGTGAAATGAGTTATTTTTGACAGAATACTCTTTTTGGGAGCTGCGTTTGAATAAGATAAATTCCTTATTAGGATTTGGTGTCTTCATACGAATTGTAGATATGGAAGTCTAATTTCATATCGTTCAAGAATCAACCAATTTGGATAAACCTACAGGGAGATATGATTTTTCTTCTATAAATACTCATTTCCATCACAGCATTCTACCTTACAAATATTAATTTATTTGACCTACTTAAACTCCGAATATTAAAATATGGTCTTTATAAAAGTTGTAGGTAATGATATTGTGGTTACTCAAAAATTTTAATCACTCAATTTGGATATTCCTATGAAAAGTTATGTACAAAATACAGAGGATGTATCATGTTTAGGCAAAAATTGAAACATCGTATACAACGTTTTTAGGGGATGTTACATTATCTCCCCCTTGGGAACATTCATCCTCGAATGAGAAAAGACTTAGCTTGAGTAGAGTAGAGTGTTAACAAACAACTTATCATTAATACAACAGTGTAATTTAAAATATCGTTTAAAACATATTTCATAATTTTGCAAGCATATGACAAGAAAAATTGAGATGTAAAGATTTCAAGTAATTGAGCAAGGGCAACTTAATACCTTAGGTTTGGGTAGAGGGGAAAAGATGAGGGTATCTCTTAATCATATCCGCTTCCGCTTCCCATGTTGCACTTTCTATTTGTTGATTCCTCCAAAGGACTTTAACAGATACAACTTCTTTGTTCCTCAATCTCTTAACTTGCCGGTCCAAAATTTCCACAGGAACTTCTTCATAGGTCAAGTTTTCTTCAATATTCACTACTCCCATAGGTACAATGGAACTAGGATCACCCACACATTTTTTCAACATAGACACGTGAAACACCGGATGAACCATGGCCATTTCCAATGGTAATTCCAACTCATATGCAACCTTACCAACACGTCTCACGATTCTATAAGGCCTTACATATCTAGGTCTCAATTTCCCTTTCTTACCAAATCGAACCACACCTTTCATGGGTGAAACCTTTAGATACACCCAATCGTCCACATTAAACTCAAGATCCCTTCTTCTAGTGTTAAAATAGGACTTTTGACGACTTTGAGCCGCCTTCAACCTTTATCTAATGATCTTCACCTTCTCTAAAGTATCAAGTACCAAATTGGGGCCCAACAAGGTCATCTCACCTACTTCGAACCAACCAACTGGTGATTTACATCGTCTCCCATACAAAGCCTCAAATGGCGCCATCTCAATACTTGAGTGGTAACTATTATTATAGGTAAACTCGATGAGAGGTAGATGATCATCGCAATTCCCTTTAAACTCCAACATACAAGCCCTTAACATATCCTCTAGTGTTTGAATCGTCCTTTTGGCTTGCCCATCCATTTGAGGATGGAATGCTGTGCTCAACTTTACCTTAGTACCAAGGCCTTTTTGAAATGATCTCCAGAAGTGTGAAGTGAATTGGGTACCACGATCCGAAATAATGGATAATGGCACACCATGCAACCTCACCAACTCCCGAATATACAACTTGGCATAGTCTTCAGCACTATCGAAAGTTTTAATCGGTAGGAAGTGAGCTGACTTAGTCATTCTATCAACAATTACCCAAATTGAGTCATGACGCTTCCGGGTATGAGGCAAACCCACTACAAAATACATATTCATATCCTCCCACTTCCAAGTAGGGATTTCAATGTCTTGAGCTAGTCCACCCGGTCTTTGATGTTCGGCCTTCACTTGTTGGCAATTTGTACATTCGGACACAAACCTTGCTATGTCCTTCTTCATGCCACCCCACCAATACAACTCCTTTAAGTCTCGGTACATTTTTGTTGAACCAGGATGAATGGAGTATCTAGAATTATGAGCCTCTATCAAGATCAAACTCCTTAGGCCATCAATATTTGGAACACATATCCGACCTTGGTAGTATAGAACCCCATCTCCCCCTTGGGAAAAAACCTCTATCTTCTTTTCCTTTACCAACTTCTTTAACTCAATAAACTTTGGGTCAAGATCTTACTTTGTTTTAACATCCACCACCAAAGAGGATCCAGACCTATTTTGAACAACCATACCCCCATCGTTAGTACTACCCAACTTCACCCCTAATCTAGCCAATCGGTGAACATCTTTCACCAACTCCCTCTTCCTTTCATCCATATGGGCCACACTCCCCATAGACACTCTACTAAGTGCATCAGCAACCACATTGGCTTTACCCGGATGATAGTGCACACTCATGTCATAGTCCTTAAGGAGTTCTAGCCACCTTCTTTGCCTTAGATTAAGGTCCTTTTGGGTGAACACATATTGAAGACTCTTATGATCAGTATACACATCCACATGCACCCCATAGAGGTAATGCCTCCAAATCTTCAGATCAAAAACAACGGCCGCCAATTCAAGGTTATGGGTAGGGTAGTTGCGCTCATGCACCTTTAATTGCCTAGAAGCATAGGCTATTACCTTGCCTTTTTGCATTAAGACACAACCTAAACCAATCTTTTAAGCATCATAATAAACTACAAACCCTTCTAATCCTTCTGGGAGAGTCAAAATAGGAGCAGAGGTAAGTCGATCTTTTAAGGTTTGGAAACTCTTCTCACACTTATCTGTCCATATGAATTTGGATTTCTTTTGGGTCAATTTTGTCATAGGAGATGAAATGGAAGAAAAGCCTTTGACGAACCTTCTATAGTACCCGGCTAGACCTAAGAAGCTCCTAATGCCTGAAGGAGATAATGGTCGAGGCCAATTTTTGACTGCCTCTATTTTCTTAGGATCAACCTTGATTCCATCACCGGACATTACGTGACCAAGAAATGCTACCTCCTTTAACCAAAATTCACACTTACTAAATTTTGCAAATAATTGTTTATCCCTCAATGTTTGAAGCACAACTCTCAAGTGATTTTTATGTTCTTCCTCACCCCGAGAGTAAATTAAAATATCATCAATGAAGACTACTACAAAGGTATCAAGGTAAGGTTTGAACACCCTATTCATCAAGTCCATAAACACCGCCGGTGCATTCGTCAACCCAAAACTCATTACCACAAACTCATAGTGACCATACCTTGTTCGAAAGGCTGTTTTGGGAATGTCACACTCCCTTACCCGTAGTTGGTGGTAGTCGGACCGAAGGTCGATCTTGGAGAAGTGACTTGCCCCTTGTAATTGATCAAATAAGTCATCTATTCTAGGGAGTGAGTACTTGTTCTTAATGGTCATCTTATTTAATTGCCGGTAGTCTATGCACATTTGAAGTGACCCATCCTTCTTTCTTATAAATAGAACGGGAGCACCCCATGGCGAAATACTTGGTCTTATGAACCCCTTCTCTAACAAGTCCTTTAATTGTTCCTTCAGCTCTTTCAATTCTGCTGGGGCCATGCAGTAAGGAGGAATAGAAATAGGTTGGGTATCGGGGAGGAGATCGATACCAAAATCAACTTCCCTTTCGAGAGGGATACCAGGAAGGTCATCAGGAAAGACATCGGGGAATTCATTGACTATAGGAACTGACTCAAGAGAAGGACTTTTAGAGTTGACATCCCTAACCCTCACAATATGGTAAATACATCCCTTAGAAATCATTTTGCGAGCCTTAAGATAAGTAATAAACTGACCCTTCACCACCGAATCACGACCCTGCCATTCAATAACAGGCTCATTTAGAAATTGGAACTTGACTCGACGATTCCTACAATCTATGGAAGCGTAAGATGCATGTAACCAATCCATCCCAAGAATGACATCAAAATCTATCATGTCAAGCTCAATGAGATCACAAGGAATAACTTTATGCAAGATAGACACAGGGCAACCCCTATAGACCTTTCTAGCAATAACTGACTCACCAACAGGGGTAGACACCAAATAAGGTTCTAATAACATTTCAGGTAAAACATCAAATCTATTAGCAAGGAATGGAGTAACAAAAGATAAATTTGCACCCTGATCTAATAGTGCATACAAATTAAAAGAAAAGACCTTTAACATACTGGTAATGACATTGGGTGCATCCTCAACCTCATGTCTCCCATGCAAGGCGTAAAAGCGGTTGGTGCATTGGACACCTCCTTGGACTTGTTTACCATGAGCAATTTGTCCTTGAGTCCTACCACCACCATCTCTACAATCCTTAGCATGGTGGCCCAGCTTGCCACACTTAAAGCATACATTGGAGCCGGCTAAGCATTCCCCTTTGTGAGTCCTTCCACACTTCTTGCAAGTGGGGAAAGTTTGAGTAGCAATATTCTCTCTTAGAATCATTGGTTTACCACTATTGTCCTTGTTGAACTTTGGAGGAGGAGTATTGGTGGAACCTTGTCCCACAAATCGTTGCCCACCTTGGCCTTTGCCATTGTTACCATGATCGGACCTTTGAGGGTTAAACCCTTCACCATCCATTCTAGCCTTTTTGAACCCCCTTGATCTCTCTCTAAGCTTCTCTTCTTCAATTTGTTCTGCGTAAGTCATTAACCGAGAGATGTCCATCTCCTTGACCAACATGGCCATTTTGCACTCCTTGGACACCAAGCTTGAGACACCGGAAATAAACTTCACATCCTAGCTCTTGGGTCGGAGACCATGAAGGGAGCATACTTTGACAACTTAGTGAATTTGAGAGCATACTCCCTCACGCTCATACTTCCTTGACGGAGGTTGATGAACTCTTGGATTTTGGCCTCTCTTAGCTCCAATGGGAAGAAGCGGTCTAGGAAGGCACCTTTGAACTCTTCCCATCCTATCGACCTTATTTCTTCATCCCTCTCAACAATCCATTATTCATACCATACTCGCGCCACACCTTTGAGTTGATAGGCCACTAGCTCGACCTTCTCATTTGGTGGCACACCCATGATAGACACAATTCGGTACACCTCATTAATAAACTCCATAGGGTCCTCATCTAGTTTAGAACCATCGAACTCGAGCGGATTCATCCTTTGGAAATCCCGAATTCTAGAGGCTGGATTTTGCATTTGGGGAGGAGAAACACCTAGATTCCCTTGGTTGGCTACGACTTGAGCTAACAAAGTAATAACACTACGAAACTCAGCATAGGTTACCCCATCCTCATGATGTTGGGCATTGGGAACCGGAGGAGTTTGGTCCTCATCGTCAACCCTTGCTCTTCGAGGTGGTCTTCCACGAGTCATTATCTAAAGAACACAAAATGGGTCGTTAGTTAAAAGAAAGCTTAGGATGCTCTAAGGCACGATATGAATTTGAAAGAAGTGAAAATTTCCCTAAACGCTTCATAGTCTCTTATTCATAATTGTGGCGCGCTTCACAACCATGAACAAGACCCTATTCGACGCGGTATGTTGGACTCCAAAGATCATTCAAAACCTCGGGCTCTGATACCAAGTTTGTCACGACCCAAGGCTAGGGCCTAGACGTGACATGGCGAATGAGGTACCCGAAAGTACCTCAATCAAGCCTCTTAGCATTCTTTTAGCCTTTCATAGGTAATGATGATAAACAAGCGGAAATCATAATAGTAAATGTTCAACTTACATATGTCCAATAATACCTCTAACTATTAGATTTAATGGGCTAAGACAAGTCCCTAGCTCACCCTCAATCATAATAGAAGAAATTCCATAGTAAAATATCTTAACATATCATAAACTAGAAAGATAAAGGAGTATTGTTCCCGGAATATGGGAACTCACCAAAAGTAGTCTTCAATGGAATATCAACTAGCCACATGGAGGAGAACGAGGAAGAGCACCGATCCCTACATGGTGATATCATGTAGGCAAAAGAGTATGCGTTAGTACTTTGAATGTACTAAATATGTAAGGATGCATGAACATTGAGGAAACATTAAAAACATAATTTAATGTATGCATAATAAATCATATAGATATCCTTTAAAACATTCATTTTGTGGGAAATTAACCATAACCGACATTTAAGACCATGCGAGCTATTACATGGAATCCAACATAACCCCCTATGTTGGCCGAGGAGACTACTTGCCAGGTAGAACTCCGTCAGCTTCATTCATTTTTTTAACTTTAACTTTAAGGGCTATTTATGGATCTATTAGCCTAAGCCTACAAGGGCTCCTATGTTGGCACATAGTTAATGAGACAAGGGGTTGCTACTAGGATTCCCTTACCGAATCCCACCTCAATGCCTCATTCGGTGCTAAGTCAATCCCACAGAATAGTTTAATACTTTAAAATATTCATAGCATATAACTTGAGAATTCAAACATCATATTCGGTAGAATAGCTCATAAAAATATTTGATAATTCAAATATGCAAGAATTGTCCTTATTGCATAAAGAATCCATCATTCATATCATTTCATCATTCTTTCATTTCATAAGACTCCCTTTTTTATCATAGATATTGCTTTCATAAATATTTATTTGGAGTCAAAGCTTTCAAGTCAAACTTTATTAAAAACATAGTAAAACTAGGTGGGTTCAAATCACTTCAACTTGCAAATATGTATGTAAATAAATATACATAAATACTTTGAAATCCATTAATTAAAAATCATGCTTTAAACAACCCACCATGAATTTCAAGAACCTTTAAATAGATAAATAGAGGAATTATTTGTAAACCATCAATTCATACATATAAAATTATGTTGCATCAAAATAGACCAATAATCATTAGTTTAACCATGATTCATACTATTAAGTAAAAATAAGAATTTACCATAAGAAAATATTACTTAAAATCAAGAGACTTAATTGAAATAGTTTTTGGACTATATGGATGAAAGAACCCATGGATAAACGCCCACATAACTTAGAGTAGAGCTTAAAAAAATAAATAAATATAATTTATAATATAATCAAAATAATTTAGACATGAGAGTGGAAGGAATACTCTCATTGAAGCCTTACATACCTGGAAACTGAAGCTTTAGTTGGTACGGAAAGACTTAATGAACACTCTTGAGTCCTAGTTTCTCTCCTTGTCGGAACGTTTTGTGTACTACCCGGAGTATATGAATCATCGGAGTAGTATTTCTTCACTACTAATAACTAAAACTATATTTGAGAATGTGTAAAGAAGTGTATAGAGAGAAGATTTGCTTGAGAAAGCTTGATGAATAAAATGAGGAAATAAGGTGGGTATTTATAGGTGGGAAAGAGGGACCTAACAATAAATAAAATAATTATAAATAAAAAATCTGAAAATTTAGTGAAATATATTGATGTCATGGATGATGTTAAATGGATTACAATTTATGTCATGAGTGATGTCAAATGTATCTAGATCTTTCTATGGTAGGTGAAATGAGTTATTTTTGACAGAATACTCTTTTTGGGAGCTGCGTTTGAATAAGATAAATTCCTTATTAGGATTTGGTGTCTTCATAAGAATTGTAGATATGGAAGTCTAGTTTCATATCGTTCAAGAATCAACCAATTTGGATAAACCTACAGTATGATATGATTTTTCTTCTATAAACACTCATTTCCATCACAGCATTCTACCTTACAAAAATTAATTTATTTGGCCTACTTAACCTCTAAATATTAATATATGGTCTTATAAAAGTTATAGGTAATGATATTGTGGTTACTCAAAAATTTGAATCACTCAATTTGGATATTTCTATAAAAAGTTATGTCCAAAATATAGAGGCTGTATCATGTTTAGGCGAAAATTGAAATATCGTATACAACATTTTTAGGGGATGTTACAGTTGAGATGAGTGCCATCACACCCGGATTCGGGTCGTGACACAAGAATTGTTTACAGACCTTTATATACTTTATCTCCTCGATGTCGAATTGCTGACCAAAATAATGAAACTGTTTTGTTTGAAAATAATTTTTCCAAGTCTAAAATTATCACATGTAGATTAATAAAATGGGAAGAAATTAATTTCCTGATGAATGGATTATTGAGGAGGCTGCAGTCCCTCAAAATATTACTTGTGAAGAAATTTCTGAAATTTCACAGACTTCTGATGGAACTGTTAAACTTCGATTTAACAATGTTAATATTACTAAAATTACTAATTCTTCGTCTAGACTAACTAGATCTGTTTCTTCATATATTTCTCCTGCTAATTATATGGTAGACATGCCTTCTAGAGTATCCACTTCTCAGATTAGAGAAACTGTTCCACAAAGATTTGATCATATTATTGTTGATAATAAAAATATTGTTCAGGGAGAGGATAATTTAAGTGATCTTACAGATTCTGAAATGAATTTCCCAAATGGTTTAGATGGATAGCACAACTATTGATTTTAGTCCGAGTTCACCGACAAGGAAACAAATATCTGCTGAATTTGTTTGTCCCCAATGAGAACCTTTTAGAACATGGTTTTTCCATCATTCTCCCCAGAAGAAAAGAAATATTTTCAAGAAGAATTTTATGCTGATTTAACAAAAGAAAATGTTATATTATCATTTGTGCCTTGGTTTATGATTAAATATGTTGGTCAATATTTATCTGTTATTGAACATGAGTATCGTTTATCTTCTGGTAAAATCAATCTTTTAATAATCATTTTAGAATATGTAAATTATGATTTATTGGGGCCACCAGTATTATTATGAGTAATCTCAACTGACCCTGTTGCTGTCAAAATCATCTCAAAATATAATCTGGTTTTGTATGTCTGCATAGGAAATAATGCATTACTCAAATATATTTTCATTACAATCCATGGATTGTGTTTTGTAACGACCCATTATGTCGTTTTAAGAAATAGAACTTTTTATTCCATTAAAGATGCATTCCGTATATTTTTATGAATACTTTAGACTACTTGATAACAATATTTATTTAGTTGAGGGGTAAATTTAAATAACTAATTTAATTAATGGGCTAAGTTGTTATTTTACTTAACATTCTATACCAATTATTAAAGGAAAAGGATAGGGTTTATTAATTTTGATTCAGAAAAGAAAAAGAAGAAAAAAAATAATAAAAGAAAAGGAAAACAAAAAAATTATATATATAAAATCTGATGGCATTAAGCCATCAGATGTAACGAGAAAACGAGAAAACGCAGAAACTAGAAGAAGAAAAAAGAAAAGAAATGAGAAAAGAAAAATAGAGGAGAAGAGAAAAATAGGGATTTTCATTCCAAAGCGTCAAGGTAATTATTCTCATCCTTTCCATTAATTCTTTTTGTGATTATGAACATATTTTTAGGGTATATTGGTGGAGAAATAACGCTGAAATAAGAAAATATGACCCTAGGGTTCTTCACATAAAATCTTGATTTGGGGGCCGAATAACGATCCGTTTTAGCTGAAATTTGACATGTGAATTTATTTTATCATGAGTGAACATAATCGAAAAGAAAATTTCAGATTTGACTTCAATGACTCGGAATAACTTTTTGACCCAATTTTGATCCGAAAATAAATATAGCTATATGGGTGTCATTGAATTTGTATTCTTATAAGGATTATGTATTTGAACAGATTTTGATCATTCAGAAGCATTACGAAAGGCTCAAGTTTTAAAGTGATTATTTAATTTAATTGAGGTTTAACCCTAGTTTTGAAATTCAGAAAATATGGGAATTGACATGTTAAGTGGCATCAAGATTAGGAATGTGTTTATAGAATTGGGTGAATTATTGGGGCTAGGTTAAACATATATATAATATTGGTGTTTACGGATTAGTTTACTTATAAATATTATATATTTGATAGATTGAGATTGGTCTGAGGCATTGAAGAAGGGGAAAGACATTGTTGATTAGCTTGCTTTACTTCGGTTTTTCGGTTGAGGTAGGTTATGGTTTTCTATTCTATATCATAGATAGACTCTTAATAGTGATTGATATTCATTGAGTAATATGTGTGAAGTTTACTACGCATTTAATTGTTGTGGTTTAGATGGTTGATATGTTGTTGTGATTGGTCTAAAATCTCGAGGCCATGAAATCCATAATCTTGAACTTGCCCTATCAAAAATGGTCCTTGAATAAAGAAGTCTTGATGAAATATTGTTAATGAAGTGGAATGTAATCATGAATAATGATAAATTAATTATATTTGGATCGGGTGTCACGTTCCGACACGGTATATTTGGATCGGGTGTCATATTCCGACACGATATATTTGGATCGAGTGTCACGTTCCGATATGGTATATTTGGATCGAGTGTCACGTTCTGGCATGGTAATATTAAAGAAAAATAAATTAAAATAACTTAATACTACCTAATCTCCATAACTCATTTTTCAAAAGAGTGTGATGTGGAGGCTTGAGTCCTCATGTGTGATCTTGATATTGTTGACTGGTTATGTAATTGTTCACTGGTTGTTTTCTGTTAAGTGTTATGGTTGATTTTCCGCTATTACTTTATGCATATTGATTTCTATTTTGAGTCGGCCGATGATACCTATTCAGTACATGTTGTCCTGTACTGACCCCTACTTGTATATTTTCTTATTTTATTTTGTGGAGTGCAGCGAGTGTTCCACAGACTTCGAGTCGACCTCAACTCTAGTGTCACGACCCAAGCCTAGGGCCTAGATGTGACATGGCGAATGAGGAACCCGAAAGTATCTCAAACAAGCCTCTTAGCATTCTTTTAGCCTTTCATAGGTAATGATGATAAATAAACAAGCGTAAATCATAATAAATCTTCAACTTACATATGTCCAACAATACCTCTAACTATTAGATTTAATGGGGCTAAGACAAGTACCTAGCTCACCCTCAATCATAATAGAAGAAATTTCATAGTAAAATATCTTAACATATCATAAACTAGAAAGATAAAGGAGTATTGTTCCCGGAACATGGGAACTCACCAAAAGTAGTCTTCAATGGAATATAAACTAGCCACGTAGAGGAAAATGAGGAGGAGCACCGATCCCTACATGGTGATATCATGTAGGCAAAAGAGTATGCGTTAGTACTTTGAATGTACTAAGTATGTAAGGATGCATGAACATTGAGGAAACATTAAAACATTTATGTAATATGGAACATAATTTAATGTATGCATAATAAATCATATATTTATCCTTTAAAACATTCATTTTGTGGGAAATTAACCATAACCGACATTTAATACCATGAGAGCTATTACATGGAATCCAACATAACCCCCTATGTTGGCCGGGGAGACTACTTGCCAGGTAGAACTCCGTCAACTTCATTCATTTCTTTAACTTTAACTTTAAGGGCTATTTATGGATCCATTAGCCTAAGCCTACAAGGGCTCCTATGTTGGCACATAGTTAATGAGACAAGGGGTTGCTACTAGGATTCCCTTACCGAATCCCACCTCAATGCCTCATTCGGTGCTAAGTCAATCCCACGGAATAGTTTAATACTTTAAAATATTTATAGCATATAACTTGAGAATTCAAACATCATATTCGGTAGAATAGCTCATTAAAACATTTGATAATTCAAATATGCAAGAATTGTCCTTATTGCATAGAGAATCCATTATTCATATCATTTCATCATTCTTTCATTTCATAAGACTCTCTTTTTTATCATAGATATTGCTTTCATAAACATTTATTTGGAGTCAAAGCTTTCAAGTCAAACTTTATTAAAAACATAGTAAAACTAGGTGGGTTCAAATCACTTCAACTTGCAAATATGTATGTAAATAAATATACATAAATACTTTGAAATCCATTAATTAAAAATCATGCTTTAAACAACCCACCATGAATTTCAAAAATGTTTAAATAGATAAATAGAGGAATTACTTGTAAATCATCAATTCATACATATGAAATTATGTTACATCAAAATAGAACAATAATCATTAGTTTAACCATGATTCATACTATTAAGTAAAATTAAAAATTACCATAAGAAAATATTACTTGAAATCAAGATATTTAATTGAAAGAGTTTTTGGACTACATGGGTGGAAGAACCCATGGATAAACGCCCACATAACTTAGAGTAGAGCTTAAAGAAAATAAATATAATTTATCATATAATCAAAATAATTTAGACATGAGAGTGGAAGGAATACTCTCATTAAAGCCTTACATACCTGGAAACCGAAGCTTTAGTTGGTACCGAAAGACTTAATGAACACTTTTGAGTCCTAGCTTCTCTCCTCGCCGGAACGTTTTGTGTACTACCCGGAGTATATGAATCACCGGAATAGTATTTCTTTACTACTACGAACTAAAACTATATTTGAGAATGTGTAAAGAAGTGTATAGAGAGAAGATTTGCTTGAGAAAGCTTGATGAATAAAATGAGGAAATAAGGTGGGTATTTATAGGTGGGAAAGAGGGACCTAACAATAAATAAAATAATTATAAATAAAAAATCTGAAAATTTAGTGGAATATATTGATGTAATGGATGATGTTAAATGGAGGACAATTTATGTCATGAGTGATGTCAAATGTATCTAGATCTTTCTATGGTAGGTAAAATGAGTTATCTTTGACATAATACTCTTTTTGGGAGCTGCGTTTGAATAAGATAAATTCCTTATTAGGATTTGGTGTCTTCATAAGAATTGTAGATACGGAAGTCTAGTTTCATATCGTTCAAGAATCAACCAATTTGGATAAACCTAGAGTGAGATATGATTTTTCTTCTATAAACACTCATTTCCGTCACAACATCCTACCTTACAAAGATTAATTTATTTGACCTACTTAACCTCCGAATCTTATAATATGGTCTTCATAAAAGTTGTAGGTAATGATCTTTTGGTTACTCAGAAATTTGAATCACTCAATTTGGATATTCCTATGAAAAGTTATGATCAAAATACAGAGGCTGTATCATGTTTAGGCAAAAATTAAAACATCGTATACAACGTTTTTAGGTGATGTTACATCTAGAAGAAAAATCATATCTCACTGTAGGTTTATCCAAATTGGTTGATTCTTGAACGATATGAAACTAGACTTCCGTATCTACAATTCTTATGAAGACACCAAATCCTAATAAGGAATTTATCTTATTCAAACGCAGCTCCCAAAAAGAGTATTATGTCAAAGATAACTCATTTTACCTACCATAGAAAGATCTAGATACATTTGACATCACTCATGACATAAATTGTCCTCCATTTAACATCATCCATTACATCAATATATTCCACTAAATTTTCAGATTTTTTATTTATAATTATTTTATTTATTGTTAGGTCCCTCTTTCCCACCTATAAATACCCACCTTATTTCCTCATTTTATTCATCAAGCTTTCTCAAGCAAATCTTCTCTCTATACACTTCTTTACACATTCTCAAATATAGTTTTAGTTCTTAGTAGTAAAGAAATACTATTCCGGTGATTCATATACTCCGGGTAGTACACAAAACGTTCCGGCGAGGAGAGAAGCTAGGACTCAAAAGTGTTCATTAAGTCTTTCGGTACCAACTAAAGCTTCGGTTTCCAGGTATGTAAGGCTTTAATGAGAGTATTCCTTCCACTCTCATGTCTAAATTATTTTGATTATATGATAAATTATATTTATTTTCTTTAAGCTCTACTCTAAGTTATGTGGGCGTTTATCCATGGGTTCTTCCACCCATGTAGTCCAAAAACTCTTTCAATTAAATATCTTGATTTCAAGTAATATTTTCTTATGGTAATTTTTAATTTTACTTAATAGTATGAATCATGGTTAAACTAATGATTATTGTTCTATTTTGATGTAACATAATTTCATATGTATGAATTGATGATTTACAAGTAATTCCTCTATTTATCTATTTAAACATTTTTGAAATTCATGGTGGGTTGTTTAAAGCATGATTTTTAATTAATGGATTTCAAAGTATTTATGTATATTTATTTACATACATATTTGCAAGTTGAAGTGATTTGAACCCACCTAGTTTTACTATGTTTTTAATAAAGTTTGACTTGAAAGCTTTGACTCCAAATAAATGTTTATGAAAGCAATATCTATGATAAAAAAGAGAGTCTTATGAAATGAAAGAATGATGAAATGATATGAATAATGGATTCTCTATGCAATAAGGACAATTCTTGCATATTTGAATTATCAAATGTTTTAATGAGCTATTCTACTGAATATGATGTTTGAATTCTCAAGTTATATGCTATAAATATTTTGAAGTATTAAACTATTCTGTGGGATTGACTTAGCACCGAATGAGGCATTGAGGTGGGATTCGGTAAGGGAATCCTAGTAGCAACCCCTTGTCTCATTAACTATGTACCAACATAGGAGCCCTTGTAGGTTTAGGCTAATGGATCCATGAAAGCCCTTAAAGTTAAAGTTAAAGAAATGATTGAAGTTGACGGAGTTATACCTGGCAAGTAGTCTCCCCGGCCAACGTAGGGGGTTATGTTGGATTCCATGTAATAGCTCGCATGGTCTTAAATGTCGGTTATGATTAATTTCCCATAAAATGAATGTTTTAAAGGATATATATATGATTTATTATGCATACATTAAATTATGTTCCATATTACATAAATGTTTTAAGGTTTCCTCAATGTTCATGCATCCTTACATACTTAGTACATTCAAAGTACTAACGCATACTCTTTTGCCTACATGATATCACCATGTAGGGATCGGTGCTCCTCCTCGTTCTCCTCCACGTGGCTAGTTGATATTCCATTGGAGACTACTTTTGGTGAGTTCTCATGTTTCGGGAACAATACTTCTTTATCTTTCTAGCTTATGATATGTTAAGATATTTTATTATGGCATTTCTTCTATTATGATTGAGGGTGAGCTAGGAACTTGTCTTAGCCCCATTAAATCTAATAGTTAGAGGTATTGTTGGACATATGTATGTTGAAGATTTATTATTATGATTTCCGCTTGTCTATTTATCATCATTACCTATAAAAGGCTAAAAGAATGCTAAGAGGCTTGTTTGAGTAACTTTCGGGTTCCTCATTCGCCATGTCACGTCTAGGCCCTAGGATTGGGTCATGACATGATGAGAGATCATGGTAGAGGTCGTAGGAGAAAGCCCACCAGGGGCAAAGATCAGACAGCTAGGCAATGTCTTCTGACTTCTTCATAGAAAAGTATATCCCCCGGACCTAGAGGGACAAGAGGGGAGATGAGTTCCAAAATATAGAGCAAGGAAAGATATTCGTTATAGCCTATGAGACTAGGTTTCGTGCCTTATCCAAATATGCAACTTTGCTTCAGTCCAAAAGACTGGATTTTGCCACTTTGTGAAAGGATTGTGGTCAGAATCTCTATTGCAGTTTCATAGATTGAGTATATATCAAAAAAGGTCAGGATATGACTACTATAATGATATTGATGCTTACTTGGTTAGATTATGGATTGTGTTACTTCTGCTAGCGACCTGACCTATGAAAGAATATATATCACTTGGGATAGAGATAGAATGGGTCGAATTTGATAATGTTTTGTAGTTATTCAATGAGTAAGAAGGTGCGGATCATTTGAGGTACGGTCTTCTCGATAGGTATAATGTGTTCTAGGGGTAGATCTTAGATAATGCGTTTAGGTTGTTGAGTATATTCCAAAGATTCTAAATAAGGATCGGTGACTTCATCGTAAGCTCTAAAAAAGTGAATTGGTGTAGGGACAACAAGATTATGGGTACAGGAAGACCTAACAAGTAAACTTAGGTAAAGGCAATCGAAGATTTTAGTAAGAACGTGCATATAAAATTGGGTTAGACCTTTGGAAGTGGTTGATTTTGCGATAGAGGTGGAGGGGGTGAAGCCAGACAGCTTCGCTGCAGAGCCCATTATTATGCTTTCCCCGGGACATTAGACGTAGAGACATTCGATGTTGTTATCACAAGTACTCTTCTGGTCTGCGATCGCTTGGCTTTCGTATTTTTTGGTCCTGGATCCATATTTTCTTATGTATCTTCCCCATTTGTTGATGGACTCAATTTACATTATGACTTACTTAACATGCCTATTTATGTTTCTACTACTGTTGGTAAGTCTGTGCTAGTTGAGAAAGTGTATAGGTCTTGCCTTGTGACTTTTGTGGGGAGCAGAACTTATGTAGATTTGATTATTTTTGAGATGGTTGACTTTGATGTAATCTTGGGTATGACTTGGATCTCTCCAAATTTTGCTATCTTAGATTGCAATGCTAAGACTGTGACATTAGCCAAGCCTAGGATGGATCAATTGATATAGGATGGTGAGTATCTTCCCTCTCCAGTTCGGATTATCTTTTTTCTTCGTGCTAAAAGGTTGGTAAGTAAGGATTGTTTAACCTTTCTAGCACATCTCAGGGATGATAGTTCTGAAGTGCCATCGATTGAGTTTATTTCTATAGTGCGTGAGTTTATGGATGTTTTCCCCGCAGACTTACCTGGTATGCCACCTGATAGAGATATAGATTTTTGTATCGACCTGGAGCTCGACACTCGCCCTATTTCCATTCCACTTTATAGAATGGCCCCGGTTGAGTTGAGGGAGTCGAAGGCCCAACTTCATGAGTTGTTGGGTAAAGGTTTTATTAGACCGGGTGTCTCTCCTTGGGGTGCTTCAGTTTTATTTGTAAAGAAGAAGGATAGTAGCCTTCGTATGTGCATAGATTACATGCAGCTGAATAAGGTGACTTATGATGCAGAGAAGTTAGCCAAACTCTATATCCGCGAAATTATTCGATTACATAGAGTTCCAATTTCTATCATATCAGATAGAGGTACGCAATTTACTTCTAACTTTTAAAGGACCTTGCATGCTGAGTTAGGTACTAGATTGGATCTTAGTACTGCATTTCACCCTCAGACCGATGGGCAGTTCGAGAGGACAATTCAAGTGCTGGAGGATATGCTTCGTGCGTGCATAATAGATTTTGGTGGTCATTAGGACCAGTTTCTGCCCTTGGCAGAGTTTTGGTATAATAATAGTTATCACTCGAGTATTGATATGGCTACATTTAAGGCATTGTATGGGAGGATATGTAGGTCTCCTATTGGTTAGTTTGATGCGTTTGAGGTAAGACCTTGAGGAATTGATATTTTGAGGGAATCATTAGAGAGGGTGAAATTCATTCAGGAGAAGCTTCTAGCCGCTCAGAGCAGGCAGAAAGATATGCAGACCGAAAGGTCAGGGACATGGATTTTATGGAGGGAGTGCAAGTGTTGTTGAAGGTTTCACCCATAAAGGGTGTGGTGAGATTCGGTAAGCGAAGTAAGCTCAGTCCGAGGTATATTGGGCCGTTTAAAGTTCTTAAGCGTGTTGGAGAGGTAGCCTATGAATTGGCTTTACCTTCAGGTTGTTCGAAAACACCCAGTGTTTCATGTGTATATGCTAAAGAAATATCATGGTGACGACAACTATATTATTCGCTGGGATTCATTCTTTCTTGATGAGAAATTGTTTTACGAGGAGGAGCCTGTAGCTATTCTTGATAGGGAGGTCTGTAAGTTGAGGTCAAGGGAGATTGCATCTGTGAAGGTTCAATAGAAGAATCGCGCGGTTGATGAGTCAACTTGGGAGACTGAGGCAGATATGCGTGGAAGATATCCACATATGTTCGTCGAGTCAGGTACCCTTTTCAACCCTCGCTCTTTTTTTGACCGTTCGTGGATGAACAGTGGGTAAATTGGTATCTATTGTAATGACTCATTATGTCGTTTTGAGAAATAGAGCTTTTTATTTCATAAAAGACGCATTCCGTATATTTTTATGAGTACTTTAGACTATTCGATAACCATATTTATTTAGTTGAGAGGTAAATTTAAATAACTAATTTAATTAATGGGCTAAGTTGATATTTTACTTAAAATCTATATCAATTATTAAAGGAAAAGGATAGGGTTTATTAATTTTGATTCAGAAAAGAAAAAGAAAAAAAATAATAAAAGAAAAGGAAAACAAAAAAATTATATATATAAAATCTGATGGCATTAAGCCATCAGATGTAACGAGAAAATGAGAACACGCAGAAACTAGAAGAAGAAAAAAATACGGAGGAAGAAAGAAAAGAAAGGAGAAAAGAAAAATAGAGGAGGAGAGAAAAATAGGGATTTTCATTCCAAAGCGTCAAGGTAATTATTCTCATCCTTTCCATTAATTTTTTTTGTGATTATGAACATATTTTTAGGGTATATTGGTGGAGAAATAACGCTGAAATAAGAAAATATGACCCTAGGGTTCTTCACATAAAATCTTGATTTTGGGGTCGAATAACGATCCGTTTTAGCTAAAATTTGACATGTGAATTTATTTTATCATGAGTGAACATAATCGGAAAACAAATTTAGATTTGACTTCAATGACTCGGGATGACTTTTTGACCCAATTTTTTATCCGAAAATAAATATAGCTATATGGGTGTCATTGGATTCGTATTCTTATGAAAATTATGTATTTGAACAAATTTTGATCATTCGGAAGCGTTACGAAAGGCTCAAGTTTTAAAGTAATTATTTAATTTAATTGAGGTTTCTAGTTTTGAAATTCAGAAAATATGGAAATTGACATGTTTAGTGGCATCAAGATTAGGAATGTGTTTATAAAATTGGGTGAGTTATTGGGGCTAGGTTAAAAATATACACAATATTGGTGTTTATGGATTAGTTTACTTATAAACATTATATATTTGATAGATTGAGATTGGTCTGAGGCATTGAAGAAGGGGAAAGACATTGTTGATTAGCTTGATTTACTTCGGTTCTTCGGTTGAGGTAGGTTATGGTTTTTTATTCTATATCATAGATAGACTCTTAATAGTGATTGATATTCATTGAGTAATATGTGTGAAGTTTACTACGCATTTAATTGTTGTGGTTTGGATGGTTGATATGTTGTTGTGATTGGTCTAAAATCTCGAGGTATTGAAATCCATAATCTTGAACTTGCCCTATAAAAAATGGTGCCTTGAATAAAGAAGGCTTGATGAAATATTGTTAATGAAGTGGAATGTAATCATGAAGAATGATAAATTAATTATATTTGGATCGGGTGTCACGTTCCGACACGGTATATTTGGATCGGGTGTCATATTCCGACATGATATATTTGGATCGGGTGTCACGTTCCGATACAGTATATTTGGATTGGGTGTCACGTTCCGGCATGGTAATATTAAAGAAAAATAAATTAAAATGACTTAATACTACCTAATCTCCATAACTCATTTTCCAAAAGAGTGTGATGTGGAGGCTTGAGTCCTCATGTGTGATCTTGATATTGTTGACTGGTTATGTAATTGTTCAGTGGTTGCCTTCTGTTAAGTGTTATGGTTGATTTTTCGCTATTACTTTATGCATATTGATTTCTATTTTGAGTCGGCCGATGATACCTATTCAGTACATGTTGTCCTGTACTGACCCCTACTTGTATATTTTCTTATTTTATTTTGTAGAATGCAGCGAGTGTTCCGCAGACTTCGAGTCGACCTCATCTCTAGTCAGTCTCAAGATCATCGGATGTTAGGGTGAGCTATCCTTCTAGCTCATGATGGAATCTCTCGGTTATGGCATGGTGTCTTTAGTTTTCAGACACATTTTATTATTTGTTTATTCTGGTGTTTGATATTTCCAGACTTAGTTTTAAAATTTAGATGTCCTTCATGTGATGACTTTCAGGTTTTGGGGAAAACGTATTTATTTAAGCTTCCGCATTATTGTTATTTTTATTAGTTATGGTTTGTATCATTGATTCTCCCACCTAGGAGGTTAAGTGTGGGTGCCACTCACGGCCCATTTTGGGTCGTGACATGTTTCCACTGCAAATCTTTTGGATCTATATATAAAATCAATTCCGTTTTTGAATTTGTTTCAAAAATCTCTTTATCCATTTTACCCAGTAGTTCCAACATTGCTGGCATTAATAAAATTTAGGCAATTCTGGTAATCTTCATAGGAAGGTCGAATACTGACATTGCCAGCTGTTGAAGACAAGGCTCATGGAGTGGAAATTGCTCTGATTAATCTACTTGAGCTTGGAATTTGGCCCAAAGTTTGAAATCTGTTCTGGTTACCTCGGGCTCTTCCTCTATTAGAGGACCCGGACCAATTTGGGTGCATGCTGAATATGAAAATAGTTAATTTAAATATTTCCTGGTAAGAAAATCAGGTAAAGTATTTTCAATCCCTTTTTTATATTCAATATCAAAATCAAAAGGGGCTAGTAATGCTTGCCACCTAGCAAACATTTATTTAGAAACATTGTGCTTACAATCTTTATTAAACATAAACTTAGCAGCTTGGCAATCAGTTTTAATTAAAAACTTTTGGTTATATAAATCAGTTTGGAATTTTAAAACACATTTAACAATAACTAAAATTTCTTTTGCAACAGTCGCGTAATTCTTTTGACTATTATTCCATTTACCAGAATAAAATTGGATAATAAAATCTTTTTTATCAATAGGTGAATATTGAGTTTAAATTCCTCCATAACCAATATCCAAAGCATCAGTTTCAACAGTTTTTATCCAATTTGGATTAGCCAGAGTTAAACAAGGTAATTCTTTAACTTTCAATTTAAAATTTCTAATAGCATTGTTATGTAAATCACTCCATACTTTGAGATCCTTTCTTAATCTGTCATATAATATAGCAGTATTTGTAGCCAAATCTTTAACGAAAGGAGAAATATAATTTAAACTATCTAAAAATATTTGTAACTGAGTTTTGTTAGTTAAAACATCAGGAAGCTTCGAAGCAAATTCTATACTCCTATTTATAGGACTAATTTTACCTTTTTCAATATTATGACCTAAAAATCTAACAGTTGTTTGGAAAATAAACATCTTTGGTTTAGAAATAACCAATTCATTCTGAATCACAATTTTTTAAAATAATTTAAGATGTCTAAAATGTGACTCAATATTTTTGGAAAATACAAGGATATCATTAATGTAGACAATAATAAAATTAGTATATGGAATAAAAATTTTATTCATAATTTTTTAGAATTCAGAAGGAGCATTTTTTAAACCAAATGGCATAACATTCCATTCAAACTGTCCCATAGGTACATTAAACGCAGTTTTATATTTATCAAACTCAGAAATTTGTATCTGCCAATATTCAGATTTTAAATCAAATTTAGAAAATATAATAGCATCATGCAATATATCTAATAAATCTTTTTTATTGGGAATGGGATATCTGATCCATTTTAAAACTTTGTTAAGAGGCTTATAATTAATAACTAATCTGGGAACACCTCTTTCCTATTCATCATGCTTATTAACATAAAAAGCAGTACATGACCATGCAGAACTAGAATGTCTGATTAAATTCTTTTTTAATAAATTATCAATCTCAGTTTTGCATAATTCTAAATAATCAAAATTCACCTGACAAGGTCTAGCCATTGTCGGAATATTTAATTCATCAAAAGTCTCTTCATAAGATAAAGTAACAACATGTTTTTTCTATCCCAAAAAGCACTAGGATGATCACCACAGATATTTATAATAAACTGATTCTTTAATAAATCTATTTTTCCCTATAACTTAGAATTTTTTAAAATAATATCTATTTCCATTAAAGAAATATCTTGTTTAATAAAATTGATTTGTTGGCTTTTTAAAGCTAATTTATCAATGATTTGATTAATGGTTTTGGTAAACGACCGGTTATAAAGTTTAACTGAAAATCCTTATTTTTATATATACCAATTAATTTACGATTATTCCAATATTTTAAAGGAAACATAGCATTCATAAAAGGTACACTTAAAATAATAGGGCATGAAATATCTTCAACAATCATGAAGCTTTGCGGTAAACAAACACCATCATTACACAGAAATGCTTCAGGTAATTTATAACGTAATTTTATTTTGCTACCATTAGCAGATCGTAAACAATGGGTAGTTTTATGAAAATATCTAGAAGGAATAATCCATTCTTGCACACAGTTAACATCAGTACAACTATCAAATAAAGCAACAAATTCTTTACAAAAATTATAATCTATTTGCAAAGTAATATTAGTATAAAATTTCTGTGAGGTAATAATACTTAGTTTCTGCAAAAAATCATTGTTATCATCAAATCTGATATTTGTCAAAAAATCATCATCTTGTTTGTTCAGATTGGGGTCTAAAATTGCTTTATTTTTTTCTTCAGGTTTATTAGCCTGTAAAAGTAATTCAAAAGTTTTATTGTCTTCTAAACTAGAAATCCTTTTGTCACAAATCTTGTTTTGATTTTTTAACTGAATAATTTCTTCTTTTAAAATATTAAATTCTTGTTGCAAATCAAAAGTAGTAATTTCTTTTGTAATAAAATTCCTTTGGTTCAAAATCTGTTTTAAATCAGCCATAGAATAATATGCAGGTTGTCTGATAATATCAGTAGGTTTTTCTTCTATTTTACTACTAGAACTTTCATCAAAAATAGTATCAAAAATCTTATTCCTCAAATCCTTATCTTTAACAGTTTTTAAAATATCAAATATTTTATCATCATCTATAACAGTTACAGTTAAATCTTGAAAGTTAGATAACAAATTATACAGATTTTCAACTTTTTCACAAAGGAAAGCCTTTTGACAGGGCACACAGTCATCATCAGAAAAAGATCGATCAGAATCTGAATATAAATTGTCACGCCCCGAGAGGGTACCCTAGGCGTGGCCGGCACTCAGAAACCATCTCTGGCCTCTGAGAGAACCACTTGGTCTCATCACTTATTCATTCATCAGCGGAAGACTTAATAAGAATACTTATATGGGCTCTTCATTAACAACATCTAATGAAAGAAGAAATTTTTTTAGAAGAAGTAGTTTCAAAGGAGAACTACTCCAATTACATCATTAAACTCTGTCTATGAAGCCTCTAATACTCTTAGATGGTGCCAATGACATATCCATGGCTACCTTAAAAGAAACATAATACTCAACAATAATTAAAGGATAAAGAGTTTCTCCGAATATAAGAAGGACTCACCAAATAGCTGAAAAATAATGATCTTCAATGAAGCGCCTGTTGAGGATCTCTAACACCTGTATCTGCATCATAAAACGATGCAGGTCGAATGACGTCAGTACGTGGAATGTACGAGTATGTAAAATGGCAGGAAGGTAAGGACAAATATCAAGAAACTTCTCTCAAGAAAACTCAGCTCAGAACTCAACATCATCTCAACATCAATATGTAATGCAAGTTTAAAATATAATAATAAAAATAATAGTAACAAGCAATGCTTACTCAATTGGGAGTTTCTCTAACCGACAACTATCACTTATGAGCTAGCGATGATACAACGAAGCGATGTCATTGCCACATCCATCCAATACCTTGCCAGGGTAAATGACATCACCATCTTGGATCCACTCATCAAAGTCCTCTTTTTGGGACTTAAGAGGCATAGCCTCCATCCTATGCTGGCTACGTAGTTCTGGAGTTTGAGTCAATTAAACTCTTACCCAACTCGGTGCTCAATACTACTCCCAAAATATGTGCTCATATTAAACTCATCATCTAGTCTCATTGGACTTTAATTTAAATCATCAAACTCATCTCATTACCTCTTCATCAATCATTATACTTCGAAAACATCATTTACATCTCATCAAAACATCTTGCTCACAACTTCATGGGAAAGTAGTAATGAACAATAATTCCAATAATATGAGAGATAACAATAATAATAATAATATTAATGCATAAATATATCAAACTCAATAGAAGAAGAATTATTTCATTTAGAATTCAAGATTTGAATAAAACTCAACTATAACTCAATTATAATAAATTTAAATATTGGGCGCATGGACGAACTCAATCCAATGCTATGAAAGCCTTACATACCTTAAATCGGAAGCTTTACTTCGAATTGGAACACTCTTGGACCCCTAGCCTTTTCTTCTCGCCGGTTTATTTTGTGTACTATCCGAAGTGTAAGAATCACCAAAGTAGTATTTTTATACTACTAAAACTAAAACTATATTTGAGAAGGAGTAAAGAAGTATATATAGAGAAGAGTTGCTTAAGAAATCTTGGTGAATAAAATGAGGAAATAAGGTGGGTATTTATAGGTGTGGAGGAGGGACCTACCAATAAATAAAAATAATCATAAAGGATGATCTTGAAAATTCAATGGAGAATTTTGATGTCATGAATGATGTCAAATGGTTCTAGATCTTTCTATGGTAGGTGAGATAAAATCTCTTTTAACAGAATATCTGTTTTTGAAGCTGCGTTTAAATAAGATAAATTTCTTATTAGGATTTGGTGTCTTCATAAGAATTGTAGATATAGAAGTCTAGTTTTAGTTAGTTCAAGAATCATCCAATTTGGAGCATTCTACATCGAGATATGAATTTTATTCTACAAATACTCCATTCCATCACAGCACTATGTCTTGCAAAGATCAATTTATTTGATCTACTTAAAATCTGAATCTTAAGATATGTTCTTCATGAAAGTTGTAGGTAATGATGTTTTGGTTATTCAGAAATTTGAATCACCTAATTTGGACCATCTTATGAAAAGTTATGCCCAAATTACTTTAGGCATGAGAGAACATAATCAAAATACTTTTAATTGACCAGTAAATCAATAATAATAATAATAATAATAATAATAATAAAAGTAAATCAATAATAATAATAATAATGATAACTATATCTCTAGTAGATAATCTATATTCATGTTCAATAACATATAAATATTGTCTTACATATTTAATCATAAACCAAGGCACGAATGATAACATAACATTCTAAACCATTTACTAAGACTATAAACCAGATTGTTGATAAATTAGTTTTAAAAAATCAACAAATTAATTTTATTAAACAAGAAATTTCTCTAATAGAAATAGATGTGATTTTGAAAAATCCTAAATTATAGAAGAAAATAGATTTGCTAAAAATCAATTTATTTTAAATATTTGTGGAGATCATCCTAATGCATTTTGGGATAGAAAAAAACATGTTATTACTTTACCTTATGAAGATTCTTTTGATGAATTAAATATTCCGACAAAAGCTAGACCCTGTCAAATAAATTCAGATTATTTAGAGCTTTGTAAAAATGAAATTGATAGTTTGTTAAAAAAGAATTTGATTAGACATTCTAGTTCTGCATGGTCTTGTACTGCTTTTTATGTCAATAAGCATGCTGAACAAGAAAGAGGAGTTATCAGATTAGTCATTAATTATAAGCCTCTTAACAAAGTTTTAAAATGGATCAGATACCCCATTCCTAACAAAACAGATTTATTAGACAGATTGCATGATGCTATTATATTTTCTAAATTTGATTTAAAATCTAGTTATTGGCAAATTCAGATTTCTGAGTCTGACAAATATAAGACTGCTTTTAATGTGCCTATGGGTCAGTTTGAATGGAATGTTATGCCTTTTGGATTAAAGAATGCTCCTTCTGAATTCCAAAAAATCATGAACAATATTTTTATTCCTTATACTAGTTTTATTATTGTTTACATTGATGATATTCTTGTATTTTCTAAAAATATTGAATCACATTTTAGATATTTGGAATTATTTCAAAAAATCATAATTCAAAATGGGTTAGTGATTTCTAAATCAAAAATATTTATTTTTCAAACAAATGTTAGATTTTTAGGTCATAATATTGAAAAAGGTAAGATTAGTCCTATAAATAGGAGTATTGAATTTGCTTCTAAATTTCCTGATATTATAACTGATAAAACCCAATTGCAAAGACTTTTAGGAAGTTTAAATTATATATCTCCTTTTGTTAAAGATTTGGCTACAGATACTTCTATTCTGTATGATATATTAAAAAAGGATCCTAAAGCTTGGAATGATTTGCATACTACTGCTATTAAGAATATTAAATTAAAAGTTAAAGAATTGCCTTGCTTAACTCTGGCTAATCTGAATTGAATAAAAACAGTTAAAACAGATGCTTCTGATATAGGTTATGGTGGTATTTTAACCCAGCATTCTCCTGTTGATAAAAAAGATTTCATCATTCAATTTTACTCTGGTAAATGGAACAACAGTCAAAAGAATTATGCGACTGTTGCATAAGAAATTTTGGCTATTGTTAGATGTGTTTTAAAATTCCAAACTGATTTATATAATCAAAATTTTATCATTAAAACTGATTGTCAAGCTCCTAAGTTTATGTTTAATAAAGATTGTAAACATAATATTTCAAAACAAATGTTTGCTAAGTGGCAGACTTTATTAGCCCCATTTGATTTTGGTATTGAATACAAAAAAGCAATTGAAAATAGTTTACCTGATTTTCTTACTAGAGAATATTTAAATTAACTATTTTCATGTATAGGATGCATCCGAACTGGTCCGGGTCCTCTAATAAAGGAAGAGCCCGAGGAAACCAAAATAGATTTCAGTCGTTGGGTCAGATTTCGAACCCAAACGGATTAATTGGAGCAATTTCTACTCCAGGAGCGTCTTCTTCAACAGCTGGCAATGCCAGTATTCGACCCTCCTATGAAGATTACCAGAATTATTTGAATTTCATCAATGCCAGCAATACTGGAACTACTGGGGGTAACAATGTTACCATTCAACCCACCTTTGTTGAGGATGTCACTGAAGAAGATTCCTTTGCCTCGATTATTGGCAAAACTGATAAAAAGATTTTTAATACCAATCCAAAAAAGGAAATAATTTTATATATTACCCCAAAGATTTACAATGGAAAACCAATCCATGGGTCTTCATGAAGAGATATTTAAGCAATTCATTATTTCCAATGCAGATATACAAAACAAGATTACATTTTGAAATAATTTTGACATCTACGGGGACAGTGGAAATTACCCACAATAATACTAGAGGCCCCAATAAATCTTATTTTACTTATTCTAAGATTATTATTAAAAGGTTAATTTTATCAGAAGAATGGGGTCTAAGTACTCTTAAAGACTCCCAATATATTCACCCCACAGCAAAAACAAACGTGAATTTTAATTATTGGGATTATGTGGACGCATTCACCAAAACTCTCTATTATGAGAATGATGACCATAAACACTCATGGTTCATGAAAATTTTTGCCCAGATTTTCAGGAGTACTATCATCCCTACTTAGTTTGTAAAGTGGTGGTCTTTTTTCGGACCCACTAACACAATTCTTCCTTCATTTTTTCTAGACCAATTTACTCTTTCGCTTGAAGCCACTCCCAAGATTTCAGAATTAGACAAAGAGGATAGACTATATCTAGGAACTCCTCTAATGAATTTTTTCATGGAATTTTCTATCCCATGGATTTTTAAATGGACTGTTGAAGTTAGCTCTGATTCAGATGGAGTCCCATGTCTCTACAGATTATTCCATACCAAGTTTTGGTCCAAATTGACCCAGAAAGACCAGAATGGCAAACTTTATGGCCAGGATTTACTGAACGATATTGGAGAAGCCATTATTATATAGATTTGATAAAATTAAAATCCCTGAAGAAGATAGCCATTTTTCTAAAGTTTCCAAGAAATTACAGATTAAAAAGGGCGGATTATTGACCCACGAAGAACTTATTTTCGCTTATATGGAACAAGTAAAAAGAGATATTCAGAACCAGTTTGGTAGTCATAATGATTCCATGAGAGACAATTCTGAAGAAAATGATTTCAATGATGCCCAAAGCATACACAGCAAAACCTCCAGTGAGATTCCAGAAATTATTAAAAAGGCTGAAAAAGAAATTTTGCAGTACAAAAACAAAAAGAAAATGTAATTGAACTGCACAGAAAGGGACAGGCCGACAGATTTTGGTGGTAAGCACAGTGGATTTCACTGTATCAACAGTAATTTTACTGTTGAAACGTTGAAAATAGGGTCCTAACTGTAGATTTTACTGTTTGGAGCTGTGTACTTTTTGACTTTTGCACATTTTACTGTACACTTTTTCAATTATAAATGAATGCATTCATTTACGTTTAAGTTTTGGCACCCCCTCTCTCTCTCTACTCCTAATCCTCTCTACCTTCTCTCTACACCTGTATTCCTATAGTGTGTAATAGTTATGTAACATAAATAAAGTTTGAAATTTGCTGTAACAACCCCAGGAGACTGGTGGTCCTCTAGGTATTTGTTTCTTTCTTTATTTTATTTATTTTGTATAACTTAGACCCATGATGGGCTAAGTCTTTAAGTGTTAAATAATAACCAATATAGATTGTTAGAATACAAAATGGCAATGACTCTAAAATAAGAGATTTTCTTTAATGGATTACGAAACTTTTCTTTAATGGGTTAAGGTTTTAGTCAGGTTTGGGTTAAAAGAATTTTATAGTAAACCAAGCTTAAATCATGGCGTTGGTAAGCCCTAAAAAGGGTATTTCCGACATGGTTAGTTGAATTAATCGGGTTGAAAACCTTGTAATTCCGTTGGTAAGTCCTGTATGGCCGTTGATATCGCCTAGGGATGTTCTTGGTTGGGTTTTTAGACGGTTAATTCACGGTTTACATAAAATATATTTAACTCTTTAAAATTACCCTACTAAGTAAAAAGATACCAATAACCCCTAAAGTCTTATTTGTAAAATCCCCTAAGGTCCTGCTCAACACTTGGTATCAGATGCTCACCTAAAACACTTAAATAATAATTAGCATAATTCTATTATTTTAACAATAAATTAACATGCTCACAATTTACTAAAACATTTTTATCATTAAATAATTTGGCAAAAGCAGTAAAATTAATTATTTTTCCTTCTTTATTATTAATAATAATAATAATAATCATAATAATAATAATAATAATAATAATAATAATAATAATAATAATAATAATAATAATAATAATAATAATAATAAGCAATGCTTATTCAGTTGGGAGTTTCTCTAACCGACAACCATCACTTATGAGCTAGTGATGATACAACGAAGCGATATCGTTACCACATCCATCCAATACCTTGCCAGGGTAAAGGATATCTCCATCTTGGATCCAATCATCAAAATCCTCTTTTTAGGACTTAAGAGGCATAACCTTCATCCTACGCTGGCTACGTAGTTCTGCGGTTTGAGTCAATTAAACTCTTACCCAACTCGGTTCTCAATAATACTCCCAAAATATGTGCTCATATTAACCTCATCATTTAGTCTCATTGGACTTTAATTTAAATCATCAAACTTATCTCATTACCTCTTGATCAATCATTATACTTCAAAACATCATTTACATCTCATCAAAACATTTTGCTCAAAATATCATTTAATCCACAGAATCAAATTCATTTAAACTCAATTCTTTTGCTCTTTCAAAACTCAATAAAATACATATATAGTAATAATTTAAATCACTATTTTTGTCAATAAATATATTAATAGCCAACATCTTTACTCAAACATGCATAAAAATATTCACGAACATCAAATCAATTAGGGTTCATGAAAAAGTAACCACGAACAATAATTCCAATAATATAAGAGGTAAAAATAATAATAATCTCAATGCATAAATATATCTAATTCAATAGAAGAAGAATTAACTCATTTAGAATTCAAGAATTAGGGTAAAACTCAACTATAACTCAATTACGATGAATTTAAATATTGGGCACATGGGCGACCTCAATCTAATGCTATGAATAGGCTTACATACCTTAAATTCGAAGCTTTACTCCGAATTGGAACACTCTTGAACCCCTAGCCTTTTCTCTTTGCCGGAGCATTTTGTGTACTACCCGGAGTATAAGAATCACCGGAATAGTATTTCTATACTACTAAAACTAAAACTATATTTGAGAATGAGTAAAGAAGTGTATAGAGAGAAGAGTTGCTTGAGAAAGTTTGATGAATAAAATAAGGAAATAAGGTGGGTATTTATAGGTATGGAGGAGGGACCTAACAATAAATAAAAATAATTACAAACGATGATCTTGAAAATTCAATGGAGAATTTTGATGTCATGGATGATGTCAAATGGTTCTAGATCTTTTCATGTTAGGTGAGATGAGCTCTTTTTAACGGAATACCCTTTTTTGAAGGTGTGTTTGAATAAGATAAATTCCTTATTAGGATTTGGCATCTTTATACGAATTATAGCTATAGAAGTATAGTTTTATGTCGTTTAAGAATCAACCAATTTGGAGCACCCTACAGTGAGATATAATTTTTATTCTACAAATACTCTATTTCATCACAACACTATGTCATGCAAAGATTAATTTATTTGATCTACTTACCTATGAATCGTAAGATATGTTTCATGAAAGTAGTAGGTAATGATGTTGGGGTTATTCAAAAATTTTAATCACCTAATTTGGACTAATCTATGAAAAGTTATGTCCAAAATACAGAGGCAGTATCATTTTCATCGAGTATTGAAATACCACATACAATGTTTTAGGGGTGTTACATGAAGGAATACTCTCATTCAAGTCTTACATACCTTAGAGTAAATCTTAAAGAAAATGAACATAATTTGTATAATCAAAATACTTTAGGCATGAGAGAACATAATTATGATCAAAATACTTTAGGCATGAGAGAACATAATTATGATCAAAATACTTTAGGAATAAGAGATCATAATATAATCAAAATACTTTAGACATGAGAGAACATAATTATGATCAAAATACTTTAGGTATGAGAGATTATAATATAATCAAAATACTTTAGGTATGAGAGAACATAATTATGATTAAAATACTTTAGGTATGAGAGATCATAATATAATCAAAATACTTTAGGTATGAGAGATCATAATTATGATTAAAATACTTTAGGCATGAGAGAACATAATTATGATCAAAATACTTTAGCTATGAGAGATCATAATATAATTAAAATACTTTAGGTATGAGAGATCATAATTATGATCAAAATACTTTAAAACCTTTTCATGTCTTCATATAAGGACCTTTGATAAATCAACAATTCAATGCATTTAATAACCAACATAAGCTAACATAAGATAGGTGATTAAACTTCAAATATTTAATAATCTATGCATTTGGAATCATGATATGAAAACCCATAAAGTTTCATGCTTGAATTAAATAGAAAACTTTGATAATTCATTTGGACTTCATAAATCAAAGAATCCATGAATTAATAATATTTTAGGGGGTGTTACACATACTGTGCATTCAGTGGGCACAATTTTTGTTCTTACATATTTTTTCTAGACACTGTTTTTATTTATTAGCTTCTGTCCAGTTTTCGTCTTTTAATTCCAAAAATTATTGTTGTTGTTTCATCATTTATTTTCAATACAGAAGATTAACAATCTTAAGGAAATTATTTTTTATTTTGCATGTTAAATTGTATTCTGTTTTGGAGACTAAAATCTGTGTGGTTTTCTACTCCGTATGAAATAAATATTCTGACTTGAAGAGTATAAAAACTTTGTTGGAATATTAAAGTTCATACTTGTCCAACGATTTGAAGAACATAAAAACTTCATCGTTGCTGTTGTAAAAAGTTTGATATTCTGAAGTATTAAGACAGTTTGTCTATTTTGACAGTGAAAAGAAATGGCAATTGAAATTGCTACTACTTCTGCGACTGTTGCTGCAATAAGCTGCACTGCTGTGCCACTGACGGAAAAATCGAAAAAAAATTCTGAAGCCAACTTCAAAGAATGGCAGCAAAGGATATTCTTTTGGCTTACCACTCTTAGTATGAAGAAGTTCATCAACGAAGACCCTCCTGTGCCTGCTGCTGATAGACCGACCAATGAAAAATTTATGATTTCTGAGGCATGGACACATGCGGATTTTTTATGCAAGGGCTACATCCTAAGTGCTTTGGATGATGATTTGTACAATGTCTACAGTGCTATAAAAACTACTAAAGAATTGTGGGATGCACTTGAGAAGAAGTATAATACTGAAGACGCATGCTTGAAAATAATTGTGGTTGCCAAGTTTCTAGACTATAAAATGATAGATAGAAAAGTTGCCTCCTTCATAGAGAGATTTCAAAAATTATCTAAAGCACAAGCATAAGGAAATGAAGTTGGAAGATCTTGTGATTCGTCTCAAGATTGAGGAAGATAACTAAAAAACTGAAAAAAAGTCGCATGGAAATTTAACGATTATGGAAGTGAACATCGTTGAAGATACTGCTCCAAAGAATAAGAAAAGGATGAAACCTTATGGAAAGAATAAGGAGCAGAACAAGAAAACATTCAAGGGAAATTGCTATAATTGTGGGAAAGCTGGCCACAAAGCCCTAGATTGTCATCTCCCGAAAAAGGATAAGGGAAAGGGACAAGCCAATATGGTGGAGAATAAAGATGGCATGGATGATCTGTGTGCAATGATATCGGAATGCAACCTGGTAGGAAATTCCAAAGAATGGTGGCTTGATTCAGGAGCCACATCGCATGTTTGTGCAGTCTGAAAAGCTTTCGCTACTTATTCCCTTGTTGCACCTAATGCGACTATCTATATGGAAAATTTTGCAATGGCTAAGGTTGAAGGATATGGTAGAGTGTTTCTGAAAATGACATCTGGCAAGGTGGTGATGCTGAACAAAGTTTATCATGTTCCATAAATGAGAAAGAACTTGGTTTCTACCGGTCTTCTTATCAAAAATGAATTCAAGTGTGTTCTAGTTTCAGACAAAGTAGTTGTCAGTAAGAATGAAATGTATTTAGGAAAAGGCTACCTCACTGTGGGTCTTTTCAAACTAAATATAATGGTTGTTGATGATAATAAAATTCAAGATTCTTCTTACTTACTTGAGTCAAATAATTTATGACATTCACGTTTAGGACATATCAATCATAAAACCTTGCGAAAACTGATTAACTTAAATGTATTGCCTAACTTTGAGTGCAATAAATCAAAATATTAAGTATGTGTTGAATCTAAGCATGCTAAGAATCCTTATAAATCTATTGAAAAGAATTGCAGTCCATTAGAATTGATTCACATAGACATTTATGATATGAAGTAAACATCAACTCGTGGTGGAAAAAAGTATTTTATAACTTTTATTGATGATTGCACTCGATATTGTTATGTGTATTTTCTTAATAGTAAGGATGAAGCAATTGATGCATTTAAGCAATACAAGAACAAAGTGGAAAATCAATTGAACAAAAAGATAAAAATAATTAGAAGTGATAGGGGTGGAGAATACAAATCTCCTTTTGTAGAGATATGTTTAGAATATGGAATTATTCATCAAACTACTGCCCCCTACACACCACAATCAAATGGAATTGCGGAAAGGAAAAACCGAACATTAAAATAAATGAAAATGCTTTATTAACAAGTTTCGGTTTACCGCTGAACTTGTGGGGGGAAGCTATCCTTACAGCTAATCGAATACTCAATAGGGTGCCCACAACAAAATACAATCTATTTTGTATGAACTATGGAAAGGAATAAAACTCAACTTAAAATATTTCAAAGTGTGGGGGTGTTTAGCAAAGGTCCAAGTTCCTTTGTCCAAAAGGGTAAAAATCGGACAAAAAATTATGGATTGTATTTTTATTGGCTATGCTACAAATAGCAAAGCTTGTTAGTTTTTGGTTCACAAATCGGACAATCCCAAAATTTATGTTAATACGGTAATTGAATCAGATAATGTTGAATTATTTGAAAATATTTATCCGTATAAAATCGAATGTGAGTCATCAAGTGAAAAATCTAATCGACCGCGGAAAGAACCAAAGGAAAGTAAACCAACCGAAGAGGATACAAGGCATAGCAAACGTCGAAGGATATCTACTTCCTTTAGACTAGATTTTGTGACATTCTTGCTTGAAAATGAGCCTCAAACATTTAAAGCAGCAATGTCTTCTTCTGGTTCAACATTTTGGAAAGAGGCAATCAATAGTGAGATTCAATCAATTTTGAACAACCATACATGGGAATTGGTTGATCTTCCTCCTGAAATAAATATTTAGGATCAAAATAGAATTTTAAAAGGAAAATGAAAGATGATGGTACTATTGACAAATATAAGGAAAGACTTGTGGTCAACGGTTATAGACAAAAAGAAGGTCTTGATTACTTTGACACATACTCGCCGATAACAAGGATAACATCTATTCGGGTGTTAGTGGCACTGGAAGCCATATATTATCACGCCCCAGGAGGGTACCCTAGACGTGACCGGCACTAGAAAGCCATTTCTGACCTTCAAGAGAACCACCTAACTCAATCATTCCGTCATTCAGTCAGATACGCTCAAAGGAACGCTCAATTATAACATGTTATTTACAATATGCGGGCTGAAGGCCAAACATGTTTAACTCAACTAAATAAGTATAACAGGACTCCACAAAATAACAGTTCAACCTCCCCACACTCTAGTCTATGAAGCCTCTATCAAAGCCTGGAAGGTGCCAATGAAAAGCCCATGGCTACCAATAATCAAAATACAAAGACAAAACGAAAACTATGCAATGAGCTCAAGATCCTCCGAAAACTAGAAGGACTCACAAACTAGCTGAGAGTGTATGTGGATCTTCAATGGAGCGCCGGTTGATGATCTCTAGTACCTGTCTCTGCATCATGAAACGATACAGGCCAAATAGCGTTAGTACATGGAATGTACGAGTATGTAAAATGGCCGGATGAAACAAACATCAAGAAGATATCAATATCACTCAGTACCTCAACTCATATATATACACATGAAAACTCACTCAAATGTCCTAAGTCTAACAAGAATAGTTTAGACGGGACTAACTCATAAACCACTCAATTCAACTAACTCGGAGCACTATCAAGACCTAAATGGGAGTTTCTGTTATCCGACAACCATCACCTATGAGCCGGTGATAGTACAACAATCAGACGTTATTGCCACGTCCGTCCATACCTTGCCAGGGTATGAATGCCTCCCTAATCATGGATACCATTGATTACTCAAGTCCTATCATTTCAGGACAATAAAATGGGAAACATCCGACTTTAACGGTTTGATCCCATGGAAAGCATCCAACTTTAATGGTTCTATCCTTACCTACGTTGGCGGCGTAGTTTCTGGGGTTCGAGTATAGACTATACTCTTACCCGCTTCGGTGCTCGATACTCCTCCCATAACTCCATGCTCATAAGACTCCCTCCAATCATCTCAAATAAGCCCTTACGGCTAGTTTCATGTAGGACATTGCCAACTCATCAACTCTATTCTCATTTCCACTCAATTAAGTCATAATGGCAAGTTCCATTTAGGACCTCGTCCACTCATCAATTCTATCCTCCAATTAACTCAATCAAGCCTCATTCAGATAAGCATTTATGACATCTCCTCAAGACTCATCACAACTCTATGACTTTAGCTCAACAATTCAAGTAGAATAAAACATTTAAGGAAATTGACTTGAGCAACATAATCACATGGCTAAAGAGATCAACAAAACATAATCACAAGTCATCTCCATCAACTCATACTAACATGAAGGTTTTAGGAACTTCTTAGCTCAACAACATCAACACATATAGCATCAAATAAATAGGGGACAAAACTTATTCAAACATAAACCATACCAAGAAACTCCATTTTCATGAACATCTAACCTCAAAGTAAGAGTAGGGCACATGGGTGGAATCAACCCATGTTTTGGATAGCCTTACATACCTTAGTGAAGACTTGAAGAAAACCTTGATGTTGGGTCTTCAATGGAGGACTCAAATCTTAAAGCTCTTGGAACTCTTCTTGTTGGAAATAGAGATGAAGAAGAAGAGAGAGAGAGAGGAAAACTCCTAGGGCTTTTTAGAGAGAGAGAGAGGCTGCAAAATATGATCCCAAAATGGTCTAGGATGATACATATATAATTTGGGTAAGTTCCCAAATTGTCCTTTCTCAAAAAGTTCTGAAAATAGGCAAAAATACTCCAGCGTGATAGTGGTGCGTCGCGCCATTGCAGCGCCAGGCTGATTACGCCTAAAACCTACACATCTCGTAGTGGAGCATCGCGCCAAGGACCAAACTACTGAGGCACATTTTTGGCGCGATAGTGGCGCGTCGCGCCCTTACAGCGCCAAGGCCAATATTTTCTGGTTTCTAGAAATTTGCTTGAAAAACCCTGCACACCTTTTAGTGGCGTGCCGCGCCAGAGCCCAAACTACTGAGGCATGTTTCTGGCGTGATAGTGGCGCATCGCGCCACTGTGGCTCCAAGCCCAATTTTCCAGCAATTGCAACCCAGGCCTAAAAATCTCTGCTGTGCTAGTTCATCTTAGGATCGTTATATCTTTCGACTCTGATCTCCAAAAATTATATTCTTGGTGGGGTTGGAAAGAAGACTCGACGAACTTTAATTTGATGGGTCGTGGGCCACTCAGATTGTCATCTTTCAAAATATAGGGTTGTTAGAAGTCAACCCCTTATGTGAACTCCTCCTCAAACTTAGCCACGACGAATCTCTTGGATTTGATTTGGTCCTAGGGGTCCTTCATGACCCCTCATCACCTCTAACACTGTTCAATTTCTCAAAGACTCATCTTACTCGTGAAAATGCTCTACAATACTCGAGTTTGATCCTACTCGAATACAAGAAGGTCCGAATCTTAGGGAAAATTTTGAGGGGTGTTACATTATCTCCCCCGTGGGATCATTCGTCCTCGAATAACGAGTAACCAAGAATGGACTCGGGGTGCAATTCACAATCAAAATTCAGTCATTCAATCAATCAAATTCTCAAACAATTATCAATCAAGACTCAAAATGCACAAATGAATTCAAGTCAAGGAAATGGGCATTACCTTCAACATTCTCATCGGTAGGCACGAATAGATGTGGATATTTAGATTTCATAGATTCCTCCGCTTCCCATGTGGCTTCCTTAAAAAAATAGTTTCTCCATAGGACCTTGACTGAGGCGACCTCTTTGTTCCTCAATTTGCGGATTTGGCGATCAAGAATTTGGATCGGAACCTCTTAATAGGATAAGCTATCCTTAACTCCGATACTATCAATGGGGACTACCAACGAGGGATCGCCCAAGCACTTTTTCAATATCGAAATGTGGAACACCGGATGAATAGATTCTAGCTCTGAGGGTAACTCCAACTCATAGGCAACACTCCCAATCCGCCTCAAAATCTGGTAAGGACCAATATATCGAGGACTGAGCTTCCCTTTCCTTCCAAACCTCATGACACCCTTCATGGGTGACACTTTCAAATATACCCAATCACCCACCTCAAACTCTAAGTCTCTCCTCCTCACGTCGGTGTAAGATTTTTGGCGGCTTTGGGATGTCTTTTGTAACAACCCCTAAAATGTTGTATGTCGGTATTTCAATTCTCGACGAAAATAATATAGCCTCTGTATTTTAGGCATAACTTTTCATAGGTTGGTCCAAATTAGGTGATTAAAATTTCTGGGTAACCACAACATCCTTACCTACAACTTTCATGAAGAACATATCTTAAGATTCGGAATATACGTAGGTCAACTAAATTAATCTTTGCAAGATATAGTACTGTGACGGAATTGAGTGTTTATAGAAGAAAATTCATATCTCACTGTAGGTTGCTCCAAATTGTCTGATTCTTAAACGATATGAAACTAGACTTTCATATCTACAATTCTTATGAAGACACCAAATTCTAATAAGGAATTTATCTTATTCAAATGCAGCTTTGAAAAAGAGTATTCTGTTAAAAAGAACTCATCTTACCTACCATGGAAATATCTAGATACATTTGACATCATTCATGACATAAATTGTCCTCCATTTAACATCATCCATGACATCAATATATTCCATTAAATTTTCCGATTTTTCTTTATAATTATTTTATTTATTGTTAGGTTCCTCTTTCCCACCTATAAATACCCACCTTATTTCCTCATTTTATTCATCAAGCTTTCTTAAGCATTTCTTCTCTCTATATACTTCTTCTCAAATATAGTTTTAGTTTTAGTAGTATAAAAATACTACTCCGGTTATTCTTATACTCCGGGTAGTACACAAAATGCTCCAGCGAGAAGAAAAGGCTAGGGGTCCAAGAGTGTCCCAATTCAGAGTAAACCTTCGGATTTAAGGTATGTAAGGATTTTATAGCATTGATTAAGTTTGTCCATGCGCCCAATATTTAAATTCATTATAATTGAGTTATAGTTGAGTTTTATCCAAATCTTGAATTCTAGATGAATTAATTCTTCTATTGAGTTTGATATATTTATGCATTAATATTATTATTATTGTTATCTTTCATATTATTGGAATTATTGTTCATGGCTACTTTCCCATAAATCCTAATTGATTTGATGTTCATGAATATTTTTACATATGTTTTGAGTAAAGATGTTGGCTTTTTATTATTTTCGTTGATAAAAAAAAAGTTATATGAATTAATACTATATATGTATTTTATTGAGTTTTAAAAGAGCAAAAGAGTTGAGTTTGAATGAATTTGAGCAAATTATATTTTGAGCAAGATGTTTTGATGAGATGTAAATGATGTTTTTTGGAAGTATAATGATTGATGAACATGAAATGAGATGAGTTTGATGATTTAAATTAAAGTCCAATGAGACTAGATGATGAGTTTAATATGAGCACATATTTTGGGAGTAGTATTGAGCACCGAGTTGGGTAAGAGTTTAATTGACTCAAACCCCAGAACTACGTAGCCAGCGTAGGATGGAGGCTATGCCTCTTAAGTCCCAAAAAGAGGACTTTGATGAGTGGATCCAAGATGGTGATGTCCTTTACCCTGGCAAGGTATTGGATGGATATGGCAACGACATCGCTTCGTTGTATCATCGCTAGCTCATAAGTGATGGTTGTCGGTTAGAGAAACTCCCAACTGAGTAAGCATTGCTTATTACTATTATTTTTATTATTATATTTTAAACTTGCATTACATATTGATGTTTAGATGATGTTGAGTTCTGAGCTGAGTTTTATTGAGAGGAGTTTCTTGATATATGTCCTTACCTTCTTGCCATTTTACATACTCGTACATTCCACGTACTGACGTCATTCGACCTGCATTGTTTTATGATGTAGATACAGGTATTAGAGATCCTCAACAGGCGCATCGTTGTAGATCATTTCTTTTCGGCTATTTGGTGAGTCTTTCTTGTATTCAAAGGAACTCTTTATCCTTTTATTATTGTTGAGTGTGATGTTTCTTTTGAGGTAGCCATAGACATGTCATTGGACCATCTAAGAGTATTAAAGGCTTCATAGACAGAGTCTGATGATGTAATCAGAGTAGTTCTCCTTAGAAACTACTTCTTATAAGAATTATCTATTTTTACTTTGATTATGACAATCCCATATTAGTATTCTTAAGTCTTCTGCTGATGAATAAATAAGAAATGAGACCAAGTGGTTCTCTCGGAAGCCAGAAATGGTTTCTCAGTGCCGGCCACGCCTAGGGTACCCTCTCGGGGTGTGACAAACTTGGTATCAGAGAATAGAGTTCAAGAGTCCTAGGGTGTCTATGAAGCCGTGTCTAGTAGAGTCTTGTTTATGGGTGTGTCGTGCACCACACTTATAATCAGGAAACTATAGGACATTAGGAATTATTTCACTTCTTTCATAATCTGAGTTTGTGCGATAGAGTTTAACTCTATAAAAGCTTTCTTTCTAATTCGTGTGTTTACATGTTTCAGACATGCCTCCTAAACGTTCAGCTAGTCAGAGGAACGCTGCCAGCAGTGAGGTTCCACAGTTAGTGATTCCTCCACGGAGGACTAGGGGCCGACCTGCAAGGTCTACTGAGGTACCCCAAGTACCTACTGTTTAGACTACTCCTACTTCTGAGGAAGATTTTCGAGGAGTGATTGCTATGCTCACCCAGTTGGTGGCTGCTCGAAATAGTAGCCAAAGGTCTCCAACTCCTAGCTCTAGTTATCAAGAGCCGTCTGCTGCCACGAGGATCAGAGATTTTCTGAGAATGAATCCGCTAATCTTCACGGGTTCCAACGTTGATGAAGACCCCCAAAATTTCATTGATGAGATGTGGAAGATACTAAAAGCGATGCATGCTACAGAGATTGAGGGGGTTGAGTTGGTGTCTTATCAACTCAAAGATGTGGCAAATGTATGGTATAACCAGTGGGAAGAAAGTAGAGGTAAGGATGCAGAGCCTGCTCTTTGGGATGAGTTTGAAAGAGCATTTCTTGATAACTTCTTTCCCCAAGAGCTACGTGAAGCAAAAATTGAGGAGTTTGTGAACCTCAAGCAAGAGAGTATGACTGTGAAAGAGTATAGTTTGAAGTTTATTCAATTGTCCAAATATGCCCCAGAAATGATTCCTCATATGAGGTCTAAGATGAGGAAGTTTGTCTCTGGCCTAGGCAAACATGTAAAGAGAGAATGTAAGGCAATGCTAATGATTTCTGATATGGATTTTTCTAGATTGATGGTATATGCTCAGCAAGTTGAGGATGACAAGAAAAAGGACCGAGAGGAACACCTAAGCAAGAAGGCTAAGTCTACTGGGCATGAGAATGAGCAGAAGCAAGGGAAGGGTAACAAGTCTTTCTTTCAGAAAAGGTCTTCCAATTATACACCTTCCCCAACAAATGCGTTTACACCTAATACCAGGTATGATCAGAGATCGCTAAGTCACTAAAACTTCCGATCTCAAGGTTCTCAGTCCCAATTAAGTATGGCTCAAGGTTTTAGAGGAAAACCACCATGTGCTAGATATGGGAGGCTCCATTTGGGAGAGTGTCGTGTGGGCACCAATGCTTGCTACGGATGTGGAAAGACAAGTCACTTCCAGAATGAGTGTCCTTCAAAGAGGCAGAGAGATGGAAGTAGTAGAGCTCAGTTTTCTTCTGCAGCTCCACAGAATATAAGTAATCATAGAGGTGCAGCTTCAAGTGTAGGTGGGGGAACCAACCGTCTGTATGCTATGGGTAGTCGCCAAGACCAAGAAAATACACCCGATGTTGTTACTAGTATGCTCCGAGTCCTTTCTTTTTATGTGTATGCATTACTTGATCCGGGTGCTATATTATCTTTTGTGACTCCTTACTTGGCTAGTAAATTTGAGATCCTTCCTGAGTGTCTTCATGAGCCTTTCAGTGTGTCTACTCTTGTTGGTGAGTCTATCTTAGCTGAGAGGGTCTATAGAAATTGTATTGTATCAATCTATCATAGGGATACCATGGCTGACTTAGTTGAGTTGGACATGGTTGATTTTGATGTGATTCTTGGCATGGATTGGCTTTATTCTTGTTATGCTTCAGTTGATTGTAGGGCCCGAATTGTCAAGTTTCAATTTCCAAATGAGCCTATCTTAGAGTGGAAGGGGAATTCTGTAGTGCCTAGGGGTAAATTTATTTCCTACCTTAAGGCCAGAAAATTAATCTCTAAGGGATGTATATATCATATAGTCCGAGTCAAAAATATTAATGATCAGACTCCATCTCTTGAGTCAGTTCCCATTGTGAATGAGTTTCCTGAAGTCTTTCCTGAGGATCTACCCGGAATCCCTCCTGATAGAGAGATAGACTTTGGTATTGATATCCTTCCTGATTCACAACCTATCTCCATTCCTCCTTATAGATGGCTCCTGTTGAGTTGAAAGAGTTGAAAGAACAACTGAAAGACCTCCTAGATAAGGGGTTTATTAGGCCAAGTGTCTCACCTTGGGGCGCTCCTGTCCTATTCGTGCGAAAGAAAGATGGGTCCCTTAGAATGTGCATTGATTACCGACAACTAAACAAGGTCACCATTAAAAACAAGTACCCTCTCCCCAGAATAGATGATTTATTTGACCAACTTCAGGGTGCCACATGCTTCTCTAAGATAGACCTCAGATCAGGCTATCACCAGTTGAAAGTGAGAGAATGTGACATCCCAAAGACGGCTTTTCGAACCCACTATGGTCATTTTGAGTTTCTTGTTATGTCCTTTAGATTGACAAATGCTCCAGCAGCTTTTATGGACCTCATGAACCGAGTATTTAAGCCATACCTAGATACGTTTGTAATTGTCTTTATCGATGATATTTTGGTCTACTCTAAAAGTAAGAGTGAGCATGCTAATCACCTTAGGATTATCCTTCAAACTCTTAAGGAGGAGGAGTTGTATGCTAAGTTTTCAAAGTGTGAGTTTTGGCTTAAGTCTATAGCATTCCTAGGCCATATTATATCTGGGATGGAATCCAAGTTGATACTCAAAAGATTGAGGCAGTTAAGAACTGGCCCCGACCCACCTCTCCAACCGACATAAGGAGTTTCTTAGGTTTGGATGGTTACTACAGGAGGTTTGTTGAGGGATTTTCATCCATATCCTCACCATTGACTAAGCTGACTCAGAAGAAGGCTAAGTTTCAATGGTCTGATGCTTGTGAGAAAAGTTTTCAAGAGTTGAAAGCTAGATTGACTACTGCTTCAGTACTATCCCTACCCTAAGGAACAAATGGTTTTGTAATCTATTGTGATGCTTCAAGAGTTGGGTTGGGATGTGTATTGATGCAGAAAGGTAAGGTCATTGCCTATGCCTCCAGGCAGCTTAAGACTCATGAGAGAAACTACCCCACTCATGACCTTGAGTTGGTAGCTGTGGTATTTGCTCTTAAGATCTGGCGTCACTATCTTTATGGTGTACATGTGGATGTGTTCACAAACCATAAGAGCTTACAGTATGTATTCAGCCAGAAGGAGCTGAATTTGAGGCAGAGGAAATGGCTAGAGTTGCTCAAGAATTATGACATGAGCATTCTCTACCACCCAGGTAAAGCAAATGTAGTTGCTGATGCTCTTAGCAGGTTATCTATGGGGAGTACAACCCATGTGGAAGAGGAAAAAAAGGAGTTGGCAAAGGAAGTGCATAGACTTGCGCATTTGGGAGTTCAACTTATTGACTCTAGTGAGGGTGGTACAATAGTACTAAATGGAGCTGAATCATCTCTAGTTGCAGAGGTGAAAGAAAAGCAAGATCAGGATCCCATTCTTCTTCAACTGAAGGATGAGGTTCACAAGCAAAAGGTAATGGCTTTTACCAAAGGGGGAGATGGAGTGTTGAGATATCAAGAAAGATTATGTGTTCCAAGTGTTGATGGTATTAGGGAGAGAATCATGAAAGAAGCCCATAATTCTAAGTATTCCATCCATCCAGGTTCAATAAAGATGTATCATGACTTGAGAGAAGTATACTGGTGGAGTGTAATGAAGAAAGATATAGCAGAGTTTGTGTCCAAGTGCCCGAATTGCCAACAAGTTAAAGTTGAGCACCAAAGGCCTTGTGGAGTGGCTCAGAATATAGAGATCCCGGAATGGAAATGGGAAATGATCAATATGGACTTCATTACCGGTTTACCACGAACTCGCAAACAACATGACTCTATTTGGGTGATTGTGGATAGGATGACCAAATCGGCCCATTTCTTGCCAGTTAAGACTACGAACACTGCAGAGGATTATGCCAAACTGTATCTTAGAGAGATTGTTAGACTGCATGGAGTTCCTTTGTCTATCATCTTTGATAGGGGAGCTCAATTTACTGCTCAGTTTTGGAAGTCATTTCAGAAGGGCTTGGGTTCAAGAGTGAACCTTAGTACTGCTTTTCCTCCGCAAACAGATGGCTAGGCAGAGCGTACGATACAGACTTTGGAGGATATGTTAAGAGCCTGTGTCATTGACTTCAAAGGTAATTGGGATGATCATTTACCACTTATTGAGTTTGCATACAATAATAGTTTCCATTCGAGTATTCAAATGGCTCCTTTTGAAGCTCTGTATGGGAGGAGATGTAGATCACCAATTGGTTGGTTTGAAGTTGGTGAAGCTGAGTTGATTGGACCAGACTTGGTTCACCAAGCTATGGAGAAGGTGAAAAACATACAAGAGAGGTTGAGGACTGCTCAAAGTCGCCAGAAATCCTACACTGATGTTAGAAGAAGAGATTTGGAGTTTAAAGTGTACGATTGGGTATACTTGAAAGTTTCACCCATGAAGGGTGTGATGAGATTTGAAAAGAAAGGGAAGCTTAGTCCCCGCTACATTGGTCCTTATCAAATTATGAGGAGGGTAGGTAATGTAGCCTATGAATTGGAGTTGCCCTCAGAATTAGCTGCTATTCATCCCGTGTTTCACATCTCTATACTTAAGAAGTGTTTGGGAGATCCTTCACTTGTTGTCCCAGCTGAGAGCATTGGGGTGAAAGAGAGTTTGAGTTATGAAGAGATTCTAGTTCAAATTCTTGATCGTTAGGTTCGCAAATTAAGAACTAAGGAAGTGGCATCTGTCAAAGTCCTATGGCGAAATCAATTTGTTGAAGAGGCTACATGGGAAGCAGAAAAAGATATGAAGGCTAACTATCCTCATCTATTTGTGCCTTCTGATAATGATGTTCAAGGTAATATTCCGTATTTCTACCTTTGAATCGATGTTTATTCTTGAGTTTGAGTCATTGACCATTTGAGTATCAGAGTTTTTGAGAAATTGATGTATTGATGATATTCATTCTTTATGTCTCCTATTTTCATCTTCATTCGAGGACGAATGATACCAAGGGGGAGATATTGTAACAACCCCTAAAATGTTGTATGTCGGTATTTCAATTCTCAACGAAAATAATACAACCTCTGTATTTTGGGCATAACTTTTCATAGGTTGGTCCAAATTAGGTGATTCAAATTTCTAGGTAACCACAACATCCTTACCTACAACTTTCATGGAACATATCTTAAGATTCGGAGTATAAGTAGGTCAAATAAATTAATCTTTGCAAGATATAGTACTGTGATGGAATTGAGTATTTATAGAAGAAAATTCATATCTCACTGTAGGTTGATCCAAATTTGTTTATTCTTAAACGATATGAAACTAGACTTCCATATCTACAATTCTTATGAAGACACCAAATCCTAATAAGGAATTTATCTTATTCAAATGCAGCTTTGAAAAAGAGTATTCTGTTAAAAAGAACTCATCTTACCTACCATAGAAACATCTAGATACATTTGACATCATTCATGACATAAATTGTCCTCCATTTAACATCATCCATGACATCAATATATTCTATTAAATTTTTAGATTTTTCTTTATAATTATTTTATTTATTGTTAGGTCCCTCTTTCTCACCTATAAATACCCAACTTATTTCCTCATTTTATTCATCAAGCTTTCTTAAGCATTTCTTCTCTCTATATACTTCTTCTCAAATATAGTTTTAGTTTTAGTAGTATAAAAATACTATTCTGGTTATTCTTATAATCCGGGTAGAACACAAAACGCTCCAGCGAGAAGAAAAGGCTAGGGGTCCAAGAGTGTCCCAATTCGGAGTAAACCTTCGGATTTAAGGTATGTAAGGCTTTCATAGCATTGGATTAAGTTCGTCCATGCGCCCAATATTTAAATTCATTATAATTGAGTTATAGTTGAGTTTTATCCAAATCTTGAATTCTAGATGAATTAATTCTTCTATTGAGTTTGATATATTTATGCATTAATATTATTATTATTGTTATCTCTCATATTATTGGAATTATTGTTCATGGCTACTTTCTCATAAATCCTAATTGATTTGATGTTCATGAATATTTTTACATATGTTTTGAGTAAAGATGTTGGCTTTTTATTATTTTCATTGATAAAAAAAAAGTTATATGAATTAATACTATATATGTATTTTATTGAGTTTTAAAAGAGCAAAAGAGTTGAGTTTGAATGAATTTGAGCAAATGATATTTTGAGCAAGATGTTTTGATGAGATGTAAATGATGTTTTTTGGAAGTATAATGATTGATGAACATGAAATGAGATGAGTTTGATGATTTAAATTAAAGTCCAATGAGACTAGATGATGAGTTTAATATGAGCACATATTTTGGGAGTAGTATTGAGCACCAAGTTGGGTAAGAGTTTAATTGACTCAAACCCCAGAACTACGTAGCTAGCGTAGGATGGAGGTTATGCCTCTTAAGTCCCAAAAAGAGGACTTTGATGAGTGGATCCAAGATAGTGATGTCCTTTACCCTGGCAAGGTATTGGATGGATATGGCAACGACATCGCTTCGTTGTATCATCGCTAGCTCATAAGTGATGGTTGTCGGTTAGAGAAACTCCCAACTGAGTAAGCATTGCTTATTACTATTATTTTTATTATTATATTTTAAACTTGCATTACATATTGATGTTGAGATGATGTTGAGTTCTGAGCTGAGTTTTATTGAGAGGAGTTTCTTGATATTTGTCCTTACCTTCCTGCCATTTTACATACTCGTACATTCCACGTACTGACGTCATTCGACCTGCATCGTTTTATGATGCAGATACAGGTATTAGAGATCCTCAACAGGCGCATCGTTGAAGATCATTTCTTTTCGGCTATTTGGTGAGTCCTTCTTGTATTCGAAGGAACTCCTTATCCTTTTATTATTATTGAGTGTGATGTTTCTTTTGAGGTAGCCATGGACATGTCATTGGCACCATTTAAGAGTATTAGAGGCTTAATAGACAGAGTCTGATGATGTAATCGGAGTAGTTCTCCTTAGAAACTACTTCTTATAAGAATTATCTATTTTTCCTTTGATTATGACAAGCCCACATTAGTATTCTTAAGTCTTCCGCTGATGAATAAATAAGAAATGAGACCAAGTGATTCTCTCGGAAGCCAGAAATGGTTTCTGAGTGCCGGCCACGCCTAGGGTACCCTCTCGGGGCGTGACATCTTTAGCCTCTCTTGAATAACTCGCACCTTCTTCATGGCTTGATGAAAAAAATCGAGCCCAATCAACTCGGCCTCACCAACTTCAAACCACCCAATGGGCGATCTACAACTCCTCCCATATAAGGCTTCATAAGGAGCCATTTGAATGCTTGTATGATAGCTATTGTTATACACAAACTCTATGAGAGGTAAGTGATCATCCTAATTTCTCTTTAAGTCAAGCACACATGCCCTCAACATATCTTCCAATGTCTGGATGGTGCGCTCTTCTTGGCCATCTGTCTGGGGATAAAAGGCCGTACTCAAGTTCACCTTCGAACCTAATCCCTTCTGAAAGAATTTCCAAAATTGAGAAGTGAATTGAGCTCCTCTGTCTGAGATGATAGACAAGGGAACTCCATGCAGTCTGACGATCTCTTGAATGTATAACTTCGCATAATCTTCTGCGGTGTCAGTAGTCTTAACTGCCAACAAGTGAGCTGATTTCATCATTTTATCCACAATCACCCAGATCGAATCATGTTGCTTTTGGGACTTCGGCAAGCCTGTAATAAAGTCCATGTTGATCATCTCCCACTTCCATTCTAGAATTTCTATATTTTGGGCTAAAGCACATAGCCTTTTATGCTCAACCTTCACCTGTTGGCAATTCGGGCACTTGGAAACAAATTCCGAAATCTCCTTCTTCATCCCACTCCACCAATAGATTTCCCTCAAGTTATGATACATTTTTGTAGAGCCCAGATGAATAGAGTATCTAGAACTATGCGCTTTGTCCATAATTCTCTCTCGAACATCATCGATATCAGGCACACACAATCTATTTTGGTACCTTAACACACCATCTCCCCCTTTGGTAAAAACCATTACCTCTTGTTTGTGAACAATTTCCTTCAACCGAAGGAGGACGGGATCTCGGTCTTGTTTCTCCTTTACCTCTGCCACAAATGAGGATGTAGACCCATCTTGAACAGTAACTCCGCCTTCGTTGTTCTCTTCCAGACAAACTCCCAATCGGGCTAATATATGTACCTCATTCGCCAATTCCCTCCTTCCCTTCTCTACATGGGTAGTGCTACCCATAGACAACCTACTAAGAGCATCAACAACAACATTAGCTTTACCTGGATGGTAGAAGATGCTCATATCGTAGTCCTTGAGTAGCTTGAGCCATCTCCTTTGCCTCAGGTTGAGTTCCTTCTGGCTGAAAACATATAGTAAGCTCTTGTGATCGGTGAATACATCAACATGCACCCCATACAAGTAGTGGTGCCAAATTTTAAGCGCAAACACCACAGCTGCCAGCTCAAGGTCATGAGTTGGGTAATTCCTCTCATGAACCTTAAGTTGTCTTGAAGCATAGGCTATCACTTTCCCCCTTTGCATCAACACATAATCCAAACCAATTCTGGATGCATCATAGTAGACCACAAAACCCTCTATTCCATCGGGCAAGGTTAGAACAGGAGTAGTGGTTAGCTTGGCCTTCAGTTTTTGGAAACTCTCCTCACAAGCATCGGACCATTAAAACTTAGCCTGCTTTTAAGTCAGCTTAGTGAATGGTGATGATATGGATGAGAATTCCTCTACAAACCTTCGATAATAGCCGGCCAAACCCAAGAAGCTTCTTATCTCTGTCGGGGATGTGGGTCTGGGCCAATTATTCACAGCTTCAATCTTCTGGGTGTCAACCTGAATACTATCTCTAGACACAAAGTGGCCTAAGAAGGCCACTGATGCAAGCCAAAATTCACATTTAGAGAATTTTGCATACAATACCTGGTCTCTCAAGGTTTGTAAGACGACTCTAAGATAATGGGCATGCTCCTCCTCATTCCTGGAGTAGACCAAGATATCATCTATGAATACAAACACAAACATATCAAGGTATGGCTTGAATACTCAGTTCATGAGATCCATAAAAGTTGTGAGGGAATTAGTCAACCCAAAGGACATGACCAAAAATTCAAAGTGGCCATAACGAGTCCGAAAAGTGGTATTCGGAATATCACACTCCCTCACCTTCAACTGGTGGTAGCCGGATCTCAGGTCTATCTTTGAAAAATAAGTAGCACCCTAAAGTTGGTCAAATAAGTCATCTATTCTGGGGAGAGGGTACTTGTTCTTTATGGTAACCTTGTTCAGCTGCCTGTAATCAATGCACATTTTAAAGGACCCATCTTTCTTCCGTACAAATAGAATGGGAGCATCCCATGGTGAGACACTCGGCCTAATGAATCCCTTATCTAACAAGTCCTTCAACTGCTCTTTCAACTCTTTCAAATCAGCCGGAGCCATTATATATGGAGGGATTGAGATAGGCTGGGTATCAGAAAGAACATCAATCCCAAAGTCAATCTCCCTATCAAGAGGGACTCCAGGCAGATCCTCGGGAAAAACGTCGGGAAACTCATTGACAATCGGGACCGACTCGAGAGATGGAGGCTCAATATTGCCATCTTTCACTCGGATAATATGATAGATACACCCTTTTGAGATTAGCTTCCTGGCCCTAAGCTAAGAAATAAACTTACCCTTAGGCATAACAGGACCACCCCTCCACTCTATGACAGCTTCGCTCGGGAATTTGAACTTGACAACCTGAGTTCTACAATCAATAGAGGCATAACAGACATAAAGCCAGTCCATGCCAAGGATCACATCAAAATCAACCATGTCCAACTCAACTAGGTCGGCCAAGGTATCCCTGTGATGAATTGACACAGTTCAATCTCTATAGACTCTCTCAGCTAAGATAGAATCACCGACAGGAGTAGCTAAAATGAAAGGCTCAAGAAGACATTCAAGAATTTTATTGAATTTACTAGCCAGGTAAGGAGTCACAAAAGATAGGGTGGCACCCGAATCCATCAACACATAACAATCAAGAGAAGAGACTCGAATCATACCCATCACGATGTTTGGAGAGTTCTCCTGATCTTGACGACTACCCATGGCATATAGGCGATTTGTACCTCCACTCGTACCTGAAGTAGAACCCCTCTGATTACCTCTGGCTGGCGGTGCAGTGGCAGAATGTTGGACTTTATTTCCCCCTATTGGACACTCCCTCTGAAAATGGTCCATTTGGCCGCATTTATAACAACCAACCCTTCTCGCTCAGCATTCTCCCAAGTGGAGCCTACCACACTTGCCACATGGTGGCTTCCCCCTCGAACCTTGAATTACATTGGACTGGGATTGAGAACCCTGGGGTCTGAAATTCTGGCGACTCTGTCCCTGCCGATCATACATGTTCTGCGGCATAGGAGCACTGGCAGTAGATGAGGCATAGTTGGAAGGCCTCTTCTAGAAGAAGGACCTGTTGCCCTTGATTTGCCTCTGTTCATTCTCATGGCCCGCTAATTTTGCCTTCTTGATCAGATGCTCCTCTTTGTCATTTCTCTTCTCATCCTCTACCTGTTGAGCATACACCATTAATCTAGAAATATCCATATCCGAGATCAACAATGCTGCTTTGCATTCTTTCTTCACATGCCTCCCCAACCCAAAGACGAACTTCCTCATCTTTGACCTCATATCTGGGATCATTTCTGGGGCATACCTGGACAGCTGGATAAACTTCAGGCCGTACTCCTTAACCATCATACCCTCTTATTTCAAACTCACAAATTCCTCCACTTTCGCTTCCCTCAATTCCCGAGGAAAGAAGTGGTCAAGAAAGGCTTCCTCAAATTCATCCCACCTAGCAGGTTCAGCATCCTCACCCCTACGTTGCTCCCATTGTTCATTCCATATGTTTGCCACATCCTTGAGTTGATAAGACACCAACTCAACCCCCTCAATTTTTGTAGCATGCATAGCTTTCAGAATTTTCCACATCTCATCAATAAAGTTTTGGGTATCTTCATCAACCTTAGAACCCGTGAATGCAGGCAGATTCATCCTCAGAAAGTCTCTAATTCTGGCGGCAGCAGATGGCTCTTGGGGACTAGAGCTAAGAGTCAGCGAACTCTGATTACCATTTCGGGCAGCCATTAACTGAGTGAGCATTGCAATCGCCCCTCTAAATATCGCCTCTGACGTGGGTGCAGGTGGGATAGCAGGCACTTGAGGCGCCTCTGCATACCTCACAGGTCGGCCTCTAGCCCTTGCCGGGCATACCTCAGACTGAGGCATCTTTGCATTTTCAGCATTTCTCTGGCTGGCAGTACGTTTTGGACGCATTATCTGTAACGTATAAACGCACAAATTAGAAAGGAGTTTTATAGAGTTTAACTCTATCGCACGAATTCAGAGTATGAAAGAAGTGAGACAATTCCTAATGTCTTATAGCCTCATACTTATAAGTGTGGTGCACAACACACCCATAAGCAAGACTCTACTAGACACGGCTTTATAGACTCCCTAGGACACTTGAACTCTGTGCTCTGATACCATGTTTGTCACACCTCGGGAGGGTACCCTAAACGTGACCGGCACTTGAAAGCCATTTCTAACCTTCAAGCAAACCACCTAACTCAATCATTCTATCATTCAGTCATATATGCTCAAAGGAAGGCTCAATTATAACCTGCTATTTACAATATGGGAGTCGAAGGCCAAACATGTTTAACTCAACTAAATAAGTATAATAGGACTCCTCAAAATAACAGTTCAACCTCCCCACACTCTAGTCTATGAAGCCTCTATCAAAGCCTGTAAGGTGCCAATGACAAGACCATGGCTACCAACAATCAAAATACAAAGACAAAATGAAAACTATGCAAGGAGCTCAAGATCCTCCATAAACTAGGAAGACTCACCAACTAGCTGGGAGTGTATGTAGATCTTCAACGGAGCGCCGGTTGATGATATCCAGTACCTGTCTCTGCATCATGAAATGATGCAGGCCAAATGGCGTCAGTACATGGAATGTACGAGTATGTAAAATGGCCGGATGAAACAAACATCAAGATGAAATCAATATTACTCAGGACCTCAACTCATATATATACACATGATAACTCACTCAAATGTCCTAAGTCTAACAAGAATAGTTTAGACGGGAATAACTCATAAACAACTCAACCCAACTGACTCAGAGCACTATCAAGACCTAAATGGGAGTTTCTCTTATCCGACAACCATCACTTATGAGCCGGTGATAGTACAACAATCAGACGTTGTTGCCACATCCATCCATACCTTGCCAGGGCATGAATGCCTCCCTAATCATGGATACCATCGATTAGTCAAGTCCTATCATTTCAGGATAATAAAATGGGAAACATCCGACTTTAACGGTTCGATCTCATAGGAAGCATCCGACTTTAACAGTTCTATCTCTACCTACGTTAGCGGCGTAGTTTCTGGGGTTCAAGTATGGACTATACTCTTACCCGCTTCGGTGTTCGATACTCCTCCCATGACTCCATGCTCATAAAACTCCCTCCAATCATCTCAAATAAGCCCTCATGGCTAGTTTCATGTGGTACATTTCCAACTCATCAACTCTATTCTCATTTTCACTCAATTAAGTCATAATGGCAAGTTCCATTTAGGACCTCGTCCATTCGTCAATTCTATCCTCCAATTAACTCAATCAAGCCTCATTCAGATAAACATATATGACATCTCCTCAAGACTCATCACAACTCTATGACTTTAGCTCAACAATTCAAGTAGAATAACACATTTAAGGAAATTGACTTGAGCAACATAATCACATGGCTAAAAAGATCAACAAAACATAATCATAAGTCATCTCCATCAACTCATACTAACATGAAGGTTTTAGGAACTTCTTAGCTCAACAACATCAACACATATATCATCAAATAAATAGGGGACAAAACTCATTCAAACATAAACCATACCAAGAAACTCCATTTTCATGGACATCTAACCTCAAAGCAAGAGTAGGGCACATGGGTGGAATCAACCCATGTTTTGGATAGCCTTACATACCTTAGTGAAGACTTGAAGAAAACCTTGATGTTGTGTCTTCAATGGAGGACTCAAATCTTGAAGCTCTTGGAACTCTTCTTATTGGAAATGGAGAAGAAAAAGAAGAGAGAGAGAGGAAAACTCCTAGGGCTTTTTAGAGAGAGAGAGAGGCTGCAAAATATGATCCCAAAATGGTCTAGGGTGATACATATATAATTTGGGTAAGTTCCCAAATTGCCCCTTCTCAAAAAGTTCTGAAAATAGGCAAAAATACTCCTAGCGCGATAGTGGCGCATCGCGCCATTGCAGCCCCAGGCTGATTACGCCTAAAACCTGCACATCTTGTAGTGGCACGCTGTGTCAAGGACCAAACTACTGAGGCACATTCTTGGCGCGATAGTGGCGCGTCGCGCCCTTACAGCGCCAAGGCCAATATTTTCTGGTTTCTGGAAATTTGCTTGAAAAACCCTGCACACCTTTTAGTGGCGCACCGCGCCAGAGCCCAAACTACTGAGGCATATTTCTGGTCTGATAGTGGCAAGTCACGCCACTGCGGCGCCAAGACCAGTTTTCCAGCAATTGCAACCCAGGCCTAAAAATCTCTACTGTGCTAGTTCATCTTAGGATCGTCATATCTTTCGACTTCGAACTCCAAAAATTACATTCTTGATGGCGTTGGAAAGAAGACTCGACGAACTTTAATTTGATGGGTCGTGGGCCACTCAGATTGTCGTCTTTCAAAAGATAGGATTGTTAGAAGTAATCCCCTTATGCGAACTCCTCCTCAAACTTAGCCACGACGAATCTCTTGGATTTGATTTGGTCCTAGGGGTCCTTCATGACTCCTCATCACCTCTAACGCTGTTCAATTTCTCAAAGACTCATCTTACTCGTCCAAATGCTCCACAATACTCGAGTTCGATCCTACCCAAATACAAGAAGGTCTGAATCTTAGGGAAAATTTTGAGGGGTGTTACATATATGGTCTTTAAATCCATCAAATAGATATCAAGACAGCTTTCTTAAATGGAGAATTAGAGGAAGAAATTTACATGGAACAACATGAGGATTTTGTAGTTCCTGGTAAAGAAAGGAAAGTGTGCAAACTTGTTAAGTCACTTTACGGACTTAAACAAGCACCAAAATAATGGCATGCACAATGTTGGCAAATGGATTTAAGATTAATAAATGTGACAAATATGTTTACATTAAAAATACTCCAAATCATGAAGTCATCATTTGTTTATATGTTAATGAAATGTTAATAATTAGTAGATATATTGTCATGTGAATGCTACGAAGCGTATGCTTGCTAGCAAATTTGACATATTAGACTAAGGGGTTGTTGATTTGATCTTAGGAATTAGGATTCATAAAACTCCACAAGGTCAAGCACTATCACAGTCACATTATATTGAAAAGATAGTTGATAAGTTCAAGTATTTAAATTTCAATATTGCAAAAACTCCAATTGATGTAAGTTTTGCACTTCAAAAGAATGAAAGTGAAAGTGACTCACAATTGGACGATGCACAAGTTTTGGGAAGTTTGATGTCTATTATGAATTGTACACGATCAGATATAGCATGTGCTATTAGAAGGCTGAGTCAATTCACGAGTAATCCCAATCAAACTCATTGGATGGCAATGAATTATGCTTTGCATTATAATAAATATCCCACAGTAATTGAGGGATATAGTGATGCAAACTGGATCACCGGATCATCTGAAGTTAAATCCACAAGTGAATATGTTTTCACCGTCTATGGAGGAGCAATGTCTTGGAAATCATCAAAACAGACATGCATCGCCTGCTCTATAATGGAATCTGAATTTATAGTTTTAGACAAGGCTAGTGAAGAAGCTAAATGGCTTCGAAATTTCTTGGAAGATATTCCATTTTGGTCCAAACTTTTGGCACCTATATGTATACATTATGATAGCCAAGCGGCAATAGGTAGGGCAGGAAGTGTTATGTATAACGGAAAATTGTGTCACATTTGATGGTGACACAATACTGTTAGACAACTACTCTCTAGTGGTGTTATCATTGTTGACTACATAAAGTCAAGAGATAATGTATCGGATCCACTAACAAAAGACCTATCTAGAGAGGCTGTTGAAAAATCATCGAGGGAAATGGGGTTAAGGCCTAGGACAAGTCATCATGGCGATAACTCTACCTAGAAGACTGGAGATCCCAAAGAACTAGGTTTAAAGAGAACAAACAAAGTTATGAATGGCGGTTCAACATTGTCAAATAACTCAACCCATTTTCATGATGATGACAATGTTCAGAAACAAGGAAAAAATCTTAAGGCTTTTTAATGAGTTAATAAAGTATTAAAGTTTTTTTAATGATTATCTAAGTCTGGCAGAAAATGACTAGATGGTGTTCCTATAGGACTACATGTTTAGAAATCACCTATGTGAGTGTGAAGTATAAGCCGCTTCAAGGGGAATGATGGTAAAGGTCCATTCTCTATGCATTCACGAAACCAGGCAGTGTTCATGGCTGAAACGAACACAATCGTGAGAATCATAGATGGTTGAGGGTTAATTGTGTGACTTATATTGTTTAGTTAGACAAAAAAGTTCGATGGTTCAAAGATATCGCATCTATCGATTAATCGAGTAGATCCTATATAAGTTCACTATGGAAAGTTCAAAGGGAAACCTACTTATCCAGATGCAATTAATCTTCGTTTGTATATCACACACTTATCCGTGCATTTCTTTATCTTATAGTCATTCCCATTCATGTGGGGGATTGTTGGGTTTAATTGATAGGTTGAATAGAAAATAGAGGAAAAAGAAGTGGAGGAAAAAATAACTCTTATTTTATGAAATAAGCATTTGTTTCACATAGATGGTGGAAAGAAAAAGTCTCCTACTTAAAAATAGAAGCACTCCTTCATGTTGCTAAAGGGTCAAGAAGAGGGTCTCCCCTCGCACCGCAGTCGTCGCTCACTCGGCTTCGACTTCGGTTTCGGATTTGGATTTGATCAAATGATTTGATTGATAATCTTTTTGGACCAAATTTCCTTTAATTTTTTAATTAATTAAGTAATTGAAAAAATCCTGACCTGTGACTCGACCCATTTCTTTCTTTCCCGAATTAATTTAAAATATTTTCTACCATTTTTTCCAATAAACTTTTTTTGAAAGTTGCAACATTTTCTGAAAAAAATGCAAACCTTAAAGTTGCGACCTTTTGCCAACAGACACCTTTTCTGAAAAGTTGCAAGTAGGGTTGGGCATAAAATACTGAAAACTGAATTACCGAACCGAACCAGCTATTTCGGTATTCGATAATTCGGTTCGGTATTCGATACTGAAATATAAAATTCGATATTTCAATTTCGGTATTCGGTATTTCGGTTTCAATATTCAAAAAATACCGAATGAATTTATTTATTTATTATTAATATCAAAAAACTGGAAAAAAAAAGAAGACAAATTATCAAAAAGAGAAGAGTTTAGTAAGAGGAAACTATCCAATTTTTTTATTTCCCTTATCATTTTCATTTCAACTTTCCCACGTTTACAGCATACTATATGTACACTTTCAAACACGTACATTATGGATAACTATTAAAATTTAAATTCATGTACATGTAAAAATTATAAATTCTAATTTCAAATTTATGCAATTGGTTAAGAATTCTAATTTCACTTTGCATGATTCACCACGTCAGTTATCTACATAAACTGTTTGGTAGTTACATTGAAAACGAAAGATTCTAACTCTTTCATATCTTTGCAGGAACTAATTAATAATTAGTGCAGTGATGTAGAGTTTTTGAATAATTCAAAGAAAAACATATGTATAAAAATTATGTGTGATATATCAGAGATTTTTGTTTTCACTCTTTTTCTTCTTTTTTATTACATGGTAATATTTTTTTTATTCTGTATCTATTCATAAATTATTTTTTCTTTGTTACGATGCATATTTCTCCTCCGTAGAATGTGGCTTCAGAGCAATTTTGATTTTGGTATTCGGTAAACTAAAATGCATATATTACTTAATTATGGTGTAGTAATAAGAATATAAGTTAAGATATGTATTCTTTAGGTTAATATAAATACTAAATGCGGATAAATTTTTATTGTACATTAACTATTAAAAAAATATGGTATTACCGAATACCGTACCGAACCGAAGTTTGATTTATCGATTACCGAATTACAGAACCGAAGTTTGAAAGTTCAGTATTTGACATATACTTTGAATTATCGATTATCGAATTACCGAACCCGAACTTTGAAAATACCGAATCGAATACCGAACGCTCAGCCCTAGTTGCAAGCAGGCTATATATTTCTGTTGATCCTCAGAATTGTTCCTAACGAAAATTTCTGAAAAACATCTTCTTCTTCTTTTTTGCACTTCCTAAAAACTCGTGTGATATACAGCCTTCGAGTGGTTCGCAGTCACCATAATTTGCTATACTGCTATTTTGGTGAGTAAATCATTCTATCCTACGAGGAAAGATTTCAAAACCTTAGGTACATTGAGGGGAATAATTTTCTTAAGGACACATTGTGCATTCAGTGGGCTCGATTTTTGTTCTTACATATTTTTTTCAGACACTATTTTTATTTATTAGCTTCTGTCCAGTTTCCGTCTTTTAATTCTAGAAATTATTGTTGTTGTTTCATCGTTTGTTTTCAATACAGAAGATTAACAACACCTTCTTATGCAACACTCGTACTAGAGTCGATAAATGTTTTTGCTTTTCAATTTTAAAGCTGATTCATTCTTAAAAAATAATAAATATAAGATGTTTAATAATATACGAAGATAATTCTGGTTGCTGTTCGCTCCATCTTTCTTTTATGATTTGCTTAAGTTTGAGAAAATCAAAAAATAATTGAGATATATGTAGAACTTTCAGCAAAAGAAGAAGCAATTCAAAAAAAGTTGATTATTACGAACAGAGAAAGAACAATAAAAATTGATCAACACAACGCTATGATAAATACCAAGATAGAGAAATGTAGCAATTTCAAAAATATTCAATAGAATAAGAAGCGGATGAAATTGGTGACTCTAAAAAAGAAAAAAAATGAAATTGTGAAAAAGAAGAGAAAGAGAAAAATAATAATGGGACGAACTGAAAAAAAAAATGGACATGGTATCACCATGAAAGAACTGCAAGTGAAATAAAATTACCTCCTAACGTAAATTTTGAAAATAATGATGTTCGTACACTTTAGGCTGCTATTTGTACTACAATTTGATGCAGCGCTAAGTTTTATCTCTACCTAGAATTGTTTCTTCATTTCAATAAGAATTATTCAGGTGACAAAATATTTACTAACTAGTAACAACTGAAGAGTAGTTGGCCTCTCAAGACACAACCATCACTTATGTGTGAAATAAGAGAGAACTGACTTTTACTAAATATCATCATAGAACATGTAAATCACCTACCATATCCGATTGACTCCTTTATAATGATAGGAAACATGAAGCTAACCTACGATTTTGAGGGGAGAAGTTTTATTAACACTGAACACCAACAATATAAAAATACATTTTTAATTGCAGCAGTTCAATTTTAGAGCTGAATATGTCTACAAATTAAAAAATATATTTTGAATCAATTTTTCACCATACAATGTTATCCTCAATGAATTCTATTATCCTGAGAAAGATTTGTACCAACTTTAAAAACAAGTAAGTATTCTATTTATTTGGACGATAATAAATGTGGCCAAGACATTTTAAAAAAATTGAAAGCTTCTACTGTTAAAGAATATCATTCTATTCCTTCAAATATGCTTTTTCAGTTCTAACAATAGGGCATAAACTTCACTAACCTTGTTGCGTAGTGTAAAATCTTTTTGTAAATGTTATGAGAAGGATAGAAATTTTTAATCAATGACTTGATCATTCGGAAGAGCAATTAATTTGAGCAGAATAATGGAATGAAAAGCTTACAACGAAAAATTCAAGAATAAAATTTTAGGTCAAGTTGCTATTGTTGTCTCTTAGAGCTGAAAGTAACATTAAGTTGTTAACTTCTTTCAATCTATTTCTTTTTAAGTCTCTCATTACCAACTGATTTCAAAAAAAAAAAAAGACTTAATCTCAATGTATTCAACATCCAGATTCTCAGCTTTAACCATCATATACTAGGCATGTTGGATGGACATGGAAAAATATTAGCTTAAAAAATCGTCAGTTAGTAAAATTAAATTAGTGAAAAGTAGAATAAGATAGTTTCAAATATGTCAAAAATTTGTTTCTACGCATAAGTCATAAGAAACTAGAAATCTGTTTATTGATCTCAGCTAGCTGCTGCTGAATAAAGGGAGAGGTGAATATAAGTAGCCATTAAAATATAGAACCTTACCTCGTCTTTGAAGTTGTTTCTCTACCATGATTTGAAACATTAGGTGAGCATCCCGGGATGTACAATTCTAACAGAAACAACTTATCTCATTCTAATTTTGTTGCATTGTGTTTAGAAACTGGTCGATCACATTCCATACACACCCAACTTTGACTTCTTCTATTTTGCTGCACAATTAAAATATATTGATTAAAAAAAGGAGGGAATCCAAACATCAACCCCTCCACACATCAATATTTGATTATTTTTTTTATCATCACATATGAATTATAGATATGATAGGTTTTGGTCTAATGTTAAATTCACCACGAAAACCCTCAATCAACCCATATGATCTCACTTGCTTCTATTATTTACTTGTGGAAATCAAACTCTCTTCTTTAGGTGAACTCTAAACGATTCATGCTATCTAGATGATTTATAACTTATCTTGATTTAAATGTTTAATGACCCTCCAGATCACTTGCAGGCACTGACTATTCCATTGCCTAGTCGTTCGTTTGGATTTTTGGTCTGTTTTTCTACTCTGGAGTTTTTTTATAACTCAAAAAGTTAACTTTGGTCATCACTTTAGGCAAATGACCTCAGAACAGAATTCTGACGGTTCCATCAGCTCCGAAATGGCCAAGTTAGGCTAGTAACATGGTCGGCATGAGTATTGAGGTAATCGGTGCGGGTTTGAGGCCATTTAGCGCTTTAGCCTTTGAAATTTGGCCTAAGGTTGACTTTGGTCAACATTCTTAGAAAACATGCTTAGATGAAAATTTTGTCAGTGCGGTCAGTTCTAGAATATCGAGTTTGGGCTAGAATGACTCTTTGTATGTGTTCCAAGTCTTCCAGTCTAATCTCGAGGCTTGTGGAATTTGGCTAAAAAAGGCACTTGAGTGTGGGACCCTTTTTCATTAAAATAAACTCGTATGGAAATTTCGAATGTGCCATTGAGTCCAGAACATCGAATTTGGTGGGTTAGCATATCTTGTATGCGCACACGGGATTTCGAACGAATTCTGAGCACTCCGTCAGAGTTTTAGACTTTTTCCAAAAATCCTTATTGCAGTAGTTGTTGATGCAGGTGGATTTCTTCACCGCGTTCGCGATGGAGCCTTCGCGATCGCGAGACCTGACCCTTGCGATCACGTGGGTCATTTTGAGGGATGGCCGCGGTCGTGACACATTTCCCTGCGATCGCAATGAACAAATATGTCTGGATATTTATTTAATAGACAGACGCGAACCAACCCCCTTTCAATATATCTTAGACTCATATGTCTCGTTTTGGGGCAAAAATTGGTGATTCAAATCCTAGATTGCGGGTAATTGATTGGAGAACGCGTGGGTAACTTCAAAAAGTGTCGGGGAGACATTATCGAAGGTAAAATTCGTGAACTTGCTGCTGCCATTATTGAATATCTTAGTTTGAAATGTAAATTTTGTGCATGTATGTGTTGGGGCTAATTCGAGCCCCGAATTGTATTCCATTTGAACACAAGTTCAAGGTAGTGTTTAGGATTCTTTTACGGAGTGAATTCTGTAATTTACTGATCGAGTCCCACATTCCTGTTTTTTACTACAAAATTGGTCTAACTCTGATTTTAGTAATTTTAATGTCAAAATGATCCTAATAACATTGTGCACATGTTTTTGATAGCGTGGAAACGTTCAGAGGCCATTAGAAAGGAAAAATCTCTGATTTTGTGATTTTAAAGCGTGCGTGATCGGCCTAGAGGCTGACTATGGTTTCCTCTCCTTTAGATTGAGCTTGAGAACGTGATTGCATGTTGATTAGTTGGAATTTGGGACTGGGTAAAATCGATTCATGCTTATACGTTTAGAAATCATGTTTTGAGCCTTTTTGAGATTTTATTAGGTACTTGTGAGCAATCCACTTGCTTTGTTGATTATCCATGCCTTGTGGCTTATGTGTATATTTTTTTATTGATTCATTTGAACCATGTTTGGTCTTAGTCTAGGTGTAACTAGTGCTTGTCTTAGGAATGCATGATTCGGACCTGATAGGCCATAGTTTTGCCCGACATCGCTCGAACAGCTTAGATCCTTGTAGACTGGTGTAGCAGACTTGAGTCTGATAGTTTGGGCCTTATCTAGAAAATACCTTTTCTTCGGTGACCTTATGACTCTATTTCCCCGATTCTACGGCTTCACGAGTTTTGGCAGCGACACAGAATTTTCGTTTTGCGATTCAAGGTTACACTACTAAAAAAGGGCAAAGAGCGAAGGAAACAAAAGCGACGGATAGCGTCACTACAAAAATGCGACGGATAATGTGACGCTATCCATCGTTTTTAGTTTTTAAATTTTTTTTAATTAAAAGCAACAGACATAGACGCTTAGTCCGTCGCTCATTTTGGCAGATTTTTTAGCCAAAAATAAATTTTATTATATATAATTATTTTATATATTTTTATAAATAACAATTATTTATAAAATAAATATTACGACTCCGTCCATCGTAAAATAATAATTTTAATTTATTAATTTTTTTAAAAAAAGAGCGATGGACTGCGTCGCTTAGTCCGTAGCTCCTGGTCAACAAATTTAAAATAGCGACGGACTGCGTCGCTTAGTCCATCATTTTTTTGGTCAAAGTTTGGTCAAATATTTTTTAAAAAGCGATGGATTAAACTGCGTAGTCCGTCGCTTCTTTTAAAACATCTTAATATAGTAGCGGAATTTCTCTCATTTCCCCAATTCTTTTTCTCTCTCTATCTCTCTTCTCTCATCGATCTCCCACCCCCGACCCCGGCCATCCCTACCACTCCGAAGCCAGCCAAGTTCCTCACGCCGGTGCAATCTCGCCGTCAAGCTCCCCACCCCGGCGCCGTCCTTCCACTCCAACAGACTCTCTCTTCCTCTCTCATTGTTAAGGTTAGTTAGGGTTTTTAATTTTTTTTGTAATTTATGAATTTTTTGATTTGTTAGTTAATTTATTTTATTTAGTTTATTTAATTTATGCTACTAAAACAGTTAATTTGTATATTTGATTGTGAATTGGTGAATGAAGCTATAGTTTGATTTTAGGGCTTTACTTTGAATTGAGTTTTTTTGAATTAGATTATGAATTGAGTATTTTAGTTTGTTTTAGTTTATTTGTATATATTGAATTGTAAAATTAGTGAATGTAGTTATAGTTTTGATTTTAGGGCTTAAGTTAGATTTGGGGTGGTTGAATTAGATTGTAAATTGGATAGTAATTTGTGATTTGTTAGTTAGTTAATAAGTTTATTCCATTTAGTTTGTTGTAGTTTATTTGTATATTGAATTATAAACTTAGTGAATGTAGTTATAGTCTTGATTTTAGGCTTTAAGTTAGATTTGAGATTTTTGAATTAGATTGTAAATTGGATAGTAATTTTTATTTGTTAGTTAGTTAATTAGTTTGTTCCATTTAGTTTGTTTGTATATTGGATTGTAACTTAGGAAGTTTTGAAGTTTGAAACTTAGAGAAAAATATTGGAACTTAGAGGCTTGAATTTTAGTACTTTAGAACTTATAATTAGAATAGTTTAGATACTTCAATTTTAGGATACTTAAATTTAGAACTTGAATTTCGAACTTGAACTTAGAACGTAACTTTGTGTCATGACCCAAGCCTAGGGCCTAGACGTGACATGGCGAATGAGGTACCCGAAAGTACCTCAATCAAGCCTCTTAGCATTCTTTTAGCCTTTCATAAGTAATGATGATAAACAAGCGGAAATCATAATAGTAAATCTTCAACTTACATATGTCCAACAATACTTCTAACTATTAGATTTAATGGGGCTAAGACAAGTCCCTAGCTCACCCTCAATCATAATAGAAGAAATTCCATAGTAAAATATCTTAACATATCATAAACTAGAAAGATAAAGGAGTATTGTTCCCGGAACATGGGAACTCACCAAAAGTAGTCTTCAATGGAATATCAACTAGCCACATGGAGGAGAACAAGTAAGAGCACCGATCCCTACATGGTGATATCATGTAGGCAAAAGAGTATGCGTTAGTACTTTGAATGTACTAAGTATATAAGGATGCATGAACATTGAGGAAACATTAAAAACATAATTTAATGTATGCATAATAAATCATATAGATATCCTTTAAAACATTCATTTTGTAGAAAATTAACCATAACCGACATTTAAGACCATGCGAGCTATTACATGGAATCCAACATAACCCCCTACGTTGGCCGGGGAGACTACTTGCCAGGTAGAACTCCGTCAACTTCATTCATTTCTTTAACTTTAACTTTAAGAGCTATTTATGGATCCATTAGCCTAAGCCTACAAGGGCTCCTATGTTGGCACATAGTTAATGAGACAAGGGGTTTCTACTAGGATTCCCTTACCGAATCCCACCCCAATGCCTCATTCGGTGCTAAGTCAATCCCACGGAATAGTTTAATACTTCAAAATATTCATAGCATATAACTTGAGAATTCAAACATCATATTCGGTAGAATAGCTCATTAAAACATTTGATAATTTAAATATGCAAGAATTGTCCTTATTGCATAAAGAATCCGTCATTCATATCATTTCATCATTCTTTCATTTCATAAGACTCCCTTTTTTATCATTTGCTTTCATAAACATTTATTTGGAGTCAAAGCTTTCAAGTCAAACTTTATTAAAAACATAGTAAAACTAGGTGGGTTCAAATCACTTCAACTTGCAAATATGTATGTAAATAAATATACATAAATATTTTGAAATCCATTAATTAAAAATCATGCTTTAAACAACCCACCATGAATTTCAAGAACCTTTAAATAGATAAATAGAGGAATTACTTGTAAACCATCAATTCATACATATAAAATTATGTTGCATCAAAATAGACCAATAATCATTAGTTTAATCATGATTCATACTATTAAGTAAAAATAAGAATTTACCATAAGAAAATATTACTTAAAATCAAGAAACTTAATTGAAATAGTTTTTGGACTATGTGGATGAAAGAACCCATGGATAAACGCCCACATAACTTAGAGTAGAGCTTAAAAAATAAATAAATATAATTTATCATATAATCAAAATAATTTAGACATGAGAGTGGTAGGAATACTCTCATTGAAGCCTTACATACCTGGAAACCGAAGCTTTAGTTGGTACCGAAAGACTTAATGAACACTCTTGAGTCCTAGTTTCTCTCCTTGCCGAAACGTTTTGTGTACTACCCAGAGTATATGAATCACCGGAGTAGTATTTCTTCACTACTAAGAACTAAAACTATATTTGAGAATGTGTAAAGAAGTGTATAGAGAGAAGATTTGCTTGAGAAAGCTTGATGAATAAAATGAGGAAATAAGGTGGGTATTTATAGGTGGGAAAGAGGGTCCTAACAATAAATAAAATAATTATAAAAAAAATCTGAACATTTAGTAGAATATATTGATGTCATGGATGATGTTAAATGGAGGACAATTTATGTCATGAGTGATGTCAAATGTATCTAGATCTTTCTATGGTAGGTGAAATGAGTTATTTTTGACAGAATACTCTTTTTGGGAGCTGCGTTTGAATAAGATAAATTCCTTATTAGGATTTGGTGTCTTCATAAGAATTGTAGATATGGAAGTCTAGTTTCATATCGTTCAAGAATCAACTAATTTGGATAAACCTACAGTGAGATATGACGTTTCTTCTATAAACACTCATTTCCATCACAGCATTCTACCTTACAGAAATTAATTTATTTGACCTACATAACCTCCGAATCTTAAACTATGGTCTTCATAAAAGTTGTAGGTAATGATTTTGGGGTTACTCAAAAATTTGAATCACACAATTTGGATATTCCTATGAAAAGTTATGCCCGAAATACAGAGGCTGTATCATGTTTAGGCGAAAATTGTGTTTAGGCGAAAATTGAAACATCGTATACAACGTTTTTAGGGGATGTTACATTATCTCCCCCTTGGGAACATTCATCCTCAAATGAGAAAAGACTTAGCTTGAGTAGAGTAGAGTGTTAACAAACAACCTATCATTAATACAACAGTGTAATTTAAAATATCGTTTAAAACATATTTCATAATTTTGCAAGCATATGACAAGAAAAGTTGAGATGTAAAGATTTCAAGTAATTGAGCAAGGGCAACTTAATACCTTAGGTTTGGGTAGAGGGGAAAAGATGAGGGTATCTCTTAATCATATCTGCTTCCACTTCCCATGTTGCACTTTCTATTTATTGATTCCTCCAAAGGACTTTAACAGATGCAACTTCTTTGTTCCTCAATCTCTTAACTTGCCGGTCTAAAATTTCTGTCACGCCCCGAGAGGGTACCCTAGGCGTGGCCGGCACTCAGAAACTATTTCTGGCTTCTAAGAGAACCACTTGGTCTCATTTCTTATTTATTCATCAGCGGAAGACTTAAGAATACTAATGTGGGCTTGTCATAATCAAAGAAAAAATAGATAATTCTTAGAAGAAGTAGTTTCTAAGGAGAACTACTCCGATTACATCATCAGACTCTATCTATGAAGCCTCTAATACTCTTAGATGGTGACAATGACATGTCCATGGCTACCTCAAAAGAAACATCACACTCAACAATAATAAAAGGATAAGGAGTTCCTTCGAATACAAGAAGGACTCACCAAATAGCTGAAAAGAAATGATCTTCAACGATGCGCCTGTTGAGGATCTCTAACACCTGTATCTGCATCATAAAACGATGCAGGTCGAATGACGTCAGTACGTGGAATGTACGAGTATGTAAAATGGCAGGAAGGTAAGGACAGATATCAAGAAACTCCTCTCAAGAAAACTCAGCTCAGAACTCAACATCATCTCAACATGAATATGTAATGCAAGTTTAAAATATAATAATAAAAATAATAGTAATAAGCAATGCTTACTCAGTTGGGAGTTTCTCTAACCGACAACCATCACTTATGAGATAGCGATGATACAACAAAGCGATGTCGTTGCCACATCCATCCAATACCTTGCCAGGGTAAAGGACATCACCATCTTGGATCCACTCATCAAAGTCCTCTTTTTGGGACTTAAGAGGCATAGCCTCCATCCTACGCTGGCTACGTAGTTCTGGGGTTTGAGTCAATTAAACTCTTACCCAACTCGGTGCTCAATACTACTCCCAAAATATGTGCTCATATTAAACTCATCATCTAGTCTCATTGGACTTTAATTTAAATCATCAAACTCATCTCATTTCATGTTCATCAATCATTATACTTCCAAAAACATCATTTACATCTCATCAAAACATCTTGCTCAAAATATCATTTTCTCAAATTCATTCAAATTCAACTCTTTTGCTCTTTCAAAACTCAATAAAATACATATATAGTATTAATTCATATAACTCTCTTTTTATCAATGAAAATAATAAAAAGCCAACATCTTTACTCAAAACATGTGTAAAAATATTCATGAACATCAAATCAATTAGGATTCATGGGAAAGTAGCCATGAACAATAATTCTAATAATATGAGAGATAAGAATAATAATAATAATAATATTAATGCATAATATATCAAATTCAATAGAAGAAGAATTATTTCATTTAGAATTCAAGATTTGGATAAAACTCAACTATAACTCAATTATAATGAATTTAAATATTGGGCACATGGACGAACTCAATCCAATACTATGAAAGCCTTACATACCTTAAATCCGAAGGCTTACTCCGAATTGGAACACTCTTGGACCCATAGCCTTTTCTTCTCGCCGGAGCATTTTGTGTACTACCCGGAATATAAGAATAACCGGAGTAGTATTTTTATACTACTAAAACTAAAACTATATTTGAGAAGAAGTATATAGAGAGAGAAGAAATGCTTAAGAAAGCTTGATGAATAAAATGAGGAAATAAGGTGGGTATTTAGAGGTGGGAAAGAGGGTCCTAACAATAAATAAAATAATTATAAAGAAAAATCTAAAAATTTAATGGAATATATTGATGTCATGGATGATGTTAAATGGAGGACAATTTATATCATGAATGATGTCAAATGTATCTAGATGTTTCCATGGTAGGTAAGATGAGTTCTTTTTAACAGAATACTCTTTTTCGAAGCTGTGTTTGAATAAGATAAATTCCCTATTAGGATTTGGTGTCTTCATAAGAATTGTACATATGGAAGTCTAGTTTCATATCGTTCAAGAATCAATCAATTTGGAGTAACCTACAGTGAGATATGAATTTTCGTCTATAAACACTCAATTCCGTCACAGCACTATATCTTGCAAAGATTAATTTATTTGATCTACTTATACTGCGAATCTTAAGATGTGTTATTTATGAAAGTTGTAGGTAATGATGTTGTGGTTACTCAGAAATTTGAATCACCTAATTTGGACCAACCTATGAAACGTTATGCCCAAAATACAGAGGATGTATTATTTTCATTGAGAATTAAAATACCGACATACAACATTTTAGGGGTTGTTACAATTTCCACAGGAACTTCTTCATAGGTCAAGTTTTGTTCAATATTCACTACTCCCATAGGTACAATGGAACTAGGATCACCCACACATTTTTTCAACATAGACACGTGAAACACCGGATGAACCATGGCCATTTCCAATGGTAATTCCAACTCATATGCAACCTTACCAACACGTCTCACGATTCTATAAGGCCCTACATATCTAGGGCTCAATTTCTCTTTCTTACCAAATCGAACCACACCTTTCATGGGTGAAACCTTTAGATACACCCAATCGTCCACATTAAACTCAAGATCCCTTCTTCTAGTGTCAGAATAGGACTTTTGACGACTTTGAGCCGCCTTTAACCTTTCTCTAATGATCTTCACCTTCTCTAAAGTATCAATTACCAAATCGAGGCCCAACAAGGTCATCTCACCAACTTCGAACCAACCAACTGGTGATCTACATCGTCTCCCATACAAAGCCTCAAATGGCGCCATCTCAATACTTGAGTGGTAACTATTATTATAGGCAAACTCGATGAGAGGTAGATGATCATCCCAATTCCCTTTAAACTCCAACACACAAGCCCTTAACATATCCTCTAGTGTTTGAATCATCCTTTCGGCTTGCCCATCCGTTTGAGGATGGAATGCTATGCTCAACTTTACCTTAGTACCGAGGCCTTTTTGAAATGATCTCCAGAAGTGTGAAGTGAATTGGGTACCACGATCCGAAATAATGGATAATGGCACACCATGCAACCTCACCAACTCCCGAATATACAACTTGGTATAGTCTTCAGCACTATAGGAAGTTTTAATCGGTAGGAAGTGAGCTGACTTAGTCATTCTATCAACAATTACCCAAATCGAGTCATGACGCTTCCGGGTATGAGGCAAACCCACTACAAAATCCATATTCACATCTTCCCACTTCCAAGTAGGGATTTCAATGTCTTGAGCTAGTCCACCCGGTCTTTGATGTTCGGCCTTCACTTGTTGGCAATTTGTACATTCGGACACAAACCTTGTTATCTCCTTCTTCATGCCACCCCACCAATACAACTCCTTTAAGTCTCGGTACATTTTTGTTGAACTAGGATGAATGGAGTATCTAGAATTATGAGCCTCCATCAAGATCAAACTCCTTAGGCCATCAACATTTGGAACACATATCCGACCTTGGTAGTATAGAACCCCATCTCCCCCTTGGGAAAAGACCTCTATCTTCTTTTCCTTTACCAACTTCTTTAACTCAATAAACTTTGGGTCAAGATCTTGCTTTGTTTTAACATCCACCACCAAAGAGGATCCAGACCTATTTTGAACAACCATACCCCCATCGTTAGTACTACCCAACTTCACCCCTAATCTAGCCAATCGGTGAACATCTTTCACCAACTCCCTCTTCCTTTCATCCACATGGGCCATACTCCCCATAGACACTCTACTAAGTGCATCAGCAATCACATTGGCTTTACCCGAATAATAGTGCACACTCATGTCATAGTCCTTAAAGAGTTCTAGCCACCTTCTTTGCCTTAGATTAAGGTCCTTTTGGGTGAACACATATTGAAGACTCTTATGATCAGTATACACATCCACATGCACCCCATAGAGGTAATGCCTCCAAATCTTCAGAGCAAAAACAACGGCCGCCAATTCAAGGTCATGGGTAGGGTAGTTGCGCTCATGCACCTTTAATTGCCTAGAAGCATAGACTATTACCTTGCCTTTTTGCATTAACACACAACCTAAACCAATCTTTGAAGCATCACAATAAACTACAAACCCTTCTAATCCTTCTAGGAGAGTCAAAATAGGAGCAGAGGTAAGTCGATCTTTTAAGGTCTGGAAACTCTTCTCACACTTATCTGTCCATATGAATTTGGATTTCTTTTGGGTCAATTTTGTCATAAGAGATGAAATGGAAGAAAAGCCTTTGACGAACCTTCTATAGTACCCGGCTAGACCTAAGAAGCTCCTAATGTCTGAAGGAGATAATGGTCTAGGCCAATTTTTGACTGCCTCTATTTTTTTAGGATCAACCTTGATTCCATCACCGGACACTACGTGACCAAGAAATGCTACCTCCTTTAACCAAAATTTACACTTACTAAATTTTGCAAATAATTGTTTATCCCTCAATGTTTGAAGCACAACTCTCAAGTAATTTTTATGTTCTTCCTCACCCCGAGAGTAAATTAAAATATCATCAATAAAGACTACTACAAAGGTATCAAGGTAAGGTTTGAACAACCTATTCATTAAGTCCATAAACACCTCCGGTGCATTCGTCAACCCAAAACTCATTACCACAAACTCATAGTGACCATACCTTGTTCGGAAGGCTGTTTTGGGAATTTCACACTCCCTTACCCGTAGTTGGTGGTAGCCGGACCGAAGGTCGATCTTGGAGAAGTGACTTGCCCTTTGTAATTGATCAAATAAGTCATCTATTCTAGGGAGTGGGTACTTATTCTTAATTGTCATCTTATTTAATTGCTGGTAGTCTATGCACATTCGAAGTGACCTATCCTTCTTTCTTACAAATAGAACAGAAGCACCCCATGGCGAAATACTTGGTCTTATGAACCCCTTCTCTAACAAGTCCTTTAATTGTTCCTTCAGCTCTTTCAATTCTGCTGGGGCCATGCGGTAAGAAGGAATAGAGATAGGTTGGGTATCGGGGAGGAGATCGATACCAAAATCAACTTCCCTTTCGGGAGGGACACCAAGAAGGTCATCAGGAAAGACATCGGGGAATTCATTGACTATAGGAATTGACTCAAGAGAAGGACTTTTGGAGTTGACATCCCTAACCCTCACAATATGGTAAATACATCCCTTAGAAATCATTTTGTGAGCCTTAAGATAAGAAATAAACTGACCCTTCACCACCGAATCACGACCCTGCCATTCAATAACAGGCTCATTTGGAAATTGGAACTTGACTCGACAATTCCTACAATCTATGGAAGCATAAGATGCATGTAACCAATCCATCCCAAGAATGACATCGAAATATATCATGTCAAGCTTAATGAGATCACAAGGAATAACTTTATGCAAGATAGACACAGGGCAACCCCTATAGACCTTTCTAGCAATAACTGACTCACCAACAGGGGTAGACACCAAATAAGGTTCTAATAACATTTCAGGTAAAACATCAAATCTATTAGCAAGGAATGGAGTAACAAAAGATAAATTTGCACCCGGATCTAATAGTGCATACACATCAAAAGAAAAGACATTTAACATACCGGTAATGAAATTGGGTGCATCCTCAACCTCATGTCTCCCATGAAAGGCGTAAAAGCGGTTGGTGCATTGGACACCTCCTTGGACTTGTTGACCATGAGCAATTTATCCTTGAGTCCTACCACCACCATCTCTACAATCCTTAGCTTGGTGGCCCAGCTTGCCTCACTTAAATCATGCATTGGAGCTGGCTAAGCATTCCCCTTTGTGAGTCCTTCCACACTTCTTGCAAGTGGGGAAAGTTTGAGTAGCAACATTCTCTCTTGGAATCATTGGTTTACCACTATTGTCCTTGTTGAACTTTGGAGGAGGAGTATTGGTGGAACCTTGTCCCACAAATCGTTGCCCACCTTGGCCTTTGCCATTGTTACCATGATCGGACCTTTGAGGGTTAAACCCTCCATCATCCATTCTAGCCTTTTTGAACCCCCTTGATCTCTCTCTAAGCTTCTCTTCTTCGATTTGTTCTGCGTAAGTCATTAACCGAGAGATGTCCATCTCCTTGACCAACATGGCCGTTTTGCACTCCTTGGACACCAAGCTTGAGACACCGGAAATAAACTTGCTCATCCTAGCTCTTGGGTCAGAGACCATGATGGGAGCATACTTTGATAACTTAGTGAATTTGAGAGCATACTCCCTCACACTCATACTTCCTTGATGGAGGTTGATGAACTCTTGGATTTTGGCCTCCCTTAGCTCCAATGGGAAGAAGCGGTCTAGAAAGGCACCTTTGAACTCTTCCCATCCTATCGACCTTATTTCTTCATCCCTCTCAACAATCTATTATTCGTACCACACTCGAGCCACACCTTTGAGTTAATAGGCCACTAGCTCGGCCTTCTCATTTGGTGGCACACCCATGATAGACACAATTCGGTACACCTCATTAATGAACTCCATAGGGTCCTCATCTAGTTTAGAACCATCGAACTCGGGCGGATTCATCCTTTGGAAATCCCGAATCCTAAAGGCTGGATTTTGCATTTGGGGAGGAGAAACACCTAGATTCCCTTGGTTGGCTACGACTTGAGCTAACAAAGTAATAACACTACGAAACTCAGTATGGGTTACCCCATCCTCATGATGTTGGGCATTGGGAACCGGAGGAGTTTGGTCCTCATCGTCAACCCTTGCTCTTCGAGGTGGTCTTCCACGAGTCACTATCTAAAGAACACAAAATCGGTCGTTAGTTAAAAGAAAGCTTAGGATGCTTTAAGGCACGATATGAATTTGAAAGAAGTGAAAATTTTCCTAAACGCTTCATAGTATCTTATTCATAATTGTGGCGCGCTTCACAACTATGAACAAGACCCTATTCGACGCAGTATGTTGGACTCCAAGGATCATTCAAAACCTCAGGCTCTGATACCAAGTTTGTCACGATCCAAGCCTAGGGCCTAGACGTGACATGGAGAATGAGGTACCCGAAAGTACCTCAATCAAGCCTCTTAGCATTCTTTTAGCCTTTCATAGGTAATGATGATAAACAAGCGGAAATCATAATAGTAAATCTTCAACTTACATATGTCCAACAATACCTCTAACTATTAGATTTAATGGGGCTAAGACAAGTACCTAGCTCACCCTCAATCATAATAGAAGAAATTTCATAGTAAAATATCTTAACATATCATAAACTAGAAAGATAAAGGAGTATTGTTCCCGGAACATGGGAACTCACCAAAAGTAGTCTTCAATGGAATATCAACTAGCCACGTGGAGGAGAACGAGGAAGATCACCGATCCCTACATGGTGATATCATGTAGGCAAAAGAGTATGCGTTAGTACTTTGAATGTACTAAGTATGTAAGGATGCATGAAAATTGAGGAAACATTAAAAACATAATTTAATGTATGCATAATAAATCATATAGATATCCTTTAAAATATTCATTTTGTGGGAAATTAACCATAACCGACATTTAAGACCATGCGAGCTATTACATGGAATCCAACATAACCTCCAACGTTGGCCGGGGAGACTACTTGCCAGGTAGAACTCCGTCAACTTTATTCATTTCTTTAACTTTAACTTTAAGGGCTATTTATGGATCCATTAGCCTAAGCCTACAAGGGCTCCTATGTTGGCACATAGTTAATGATACAAGGGGTTGCTACTAGGATTCCCTTACCGAATCCCACCACAATGTCTCATTCGGTGCTAAGTCAATCCCACGGAATAGTTTAATACTTCAAAATATTCATAGCATATAACTTGAGAATTCAAACATCATATTCGGTAGAATAGCTCATTAAAACATTTGATAATTCAAATATGCAAGAATTGTCCTTATTTCATAAAGAATCCATCATTCATATTATTTCATCATTCTTTCATTTCATAAGACTCCCTTTTTTATCATAGATATTGCTTTCATAAACATTTATTTGGAGTCAAAGCTTTCAAGTCAAACTTTATTAAAAACATAGTAAAACTAGGTGGGTTCAAATCACTTCAACTTACAAATATGTATGTAAATAAATATACATAAATACTTTGAAATCCATTAATTAAAAATCATGCTTTAAACAACCCACCATGAATTTCAAGAACCTTTAAATAGATAAATAGAGGAATTACTTGTAAACCATCAATTCATACATATAAAATTATGTTGCATCAAAATAGACCAATAATCATTAGTTTAACCATGATTCATACTATTAAGTAAAAATAAGAATTTACCATAAGAAAATATTACTTAAAATCAAGAAACTTAATTGAAATAGTTTTTGGACTATATGGATGAAAGAACCCATGGATAAACGCCCACATAACTTAGAGTAGAGCTTAAAAAATAAATAAATATAATTTATCATATAATCAAAATAATTTAGACATGAGAGTGGAAGGAATACTCTCATTGAAGCCTTATATACCTGGAAATCGAAGCTTTAGTTGGTACCAAAAGACTTAATGAACACTCTTGAGTCCTAGCTTCTCTCCTTGCCGGAACGTTTTGTGTACTACCCGGAGTATATGAATCACTGAAATAGTATTGCTTCACTACTAAGAACTAAAACTATATTTGAGAATGTGTAAAGAAGTATATAGAGAGAAGATTTGCTTGAGAAAGCTTGATGAATAAAATGAGGAAATAAGGTGGGTATTTATAGGTGGGAAAGAGGGTCCTAACAATAAATAAAATAATTATAAAAAAAATCTGAACATTTAGTAGAATATATTGATGTCATGGATGATGTTAAATGGAGGACAATTTATGTCATGAGTGATGTCAAATGTATCTAGATCTTTCTATGGTAGGTGAAATGAGTTATTTTTGACAGAATACTCTTTTTGGGAGCTGCGTTTGAATAAGATAAATTCCTTATTAGGATTTGGTGTCTTCATAAGAATTGTAGATATGGAAGTCTAGTTTCATATCGTTCAAGAATCAACTAATTTGGATAAACCTACAGTGAGATATGACGTTTCTTCTATAAACACTCATTTCCATCACAGCATTCTACCTTACAGAAATTAATTTATTTGACCTACATAACCTCCGAATCTTAAACTATGGTCTTCATAAAAGTTGTAGGTAATGATCTTGTGGTTATGAAGAAATTTGAATCACACAATTTGGATATTCCCATGAAAAGTTATGCCCAAAATACAGAGGCTGTATCATGTTTAGGCGAAAATTGAAACATCGTATACAACGTTTTTAGGGGATGTTACACTTTGAACTTGAAATTATTGTTAACTTTAGAAATGTTGTTGAATTGTATTCCTTTTAAAATAATTAAGCTAATTAGATTTAGATATTTAAAGTCATGAAATTGAACTTTAGGACTTCTGAAGTTAAATTTAGATACTAATTTTGAACTTTAATTTAAGTTTGTTTTAATTTTTTGACTCTTTAGACTTTAGAACTAATTAGAATAACTTAGATACTTGAATATAGAAAGTTTTGAAATTTGAAACTTAGAAAAATATTGAAAATTGGATACTGGAATTATAGGATTTTAATTTAGAACTTATAATTAGAATAACTTAGACACTAATTTTGAACTTATGGTTTGTATAATTTTTGAAATCTTTAGACTTTAGAAATAATTAGAATAACTTAGATACTTGAATATATATAGGAAGTTTTGAAGTTTGAAACTTAAAAAAATATAGGAACTTAGATACTTGAATTTTAGGACTTTAAAACTTATAATTAGAATAATTTAGATACTTGAATTTTAGGATACTTAAATTTAGAACTTGAATTTCGAACTTGAACTTAATTAGAACTTTGAACTTGAATTTTTTTGTTAACTTAACAAATCTTGTTGAATTAGTATTCCTTTTGAACTAATTAAGCTAATTAGAGTTAGATATGCAAAGTCATGATGTTGAACTTTAGGACTTTTGAAGTTAAACTTAGATACTAATTTTTTAACTTTAATTTAGGTTTGTATAATTTTTGAACTCTTTAGACTTTAGAACTAATTTGAATAACTTAGATACTTGAATTTTAGGATATTTGAATTTAGAACTTCAACTTGAATGTCATGAGTTTTGAACTTAATTATTACTTGAATTAATTAGTACATGGACTTAATTATAACTTGAATAAATTAAAACTTGAATTTAATTATAACTTGAATTAATTAGAACTTGAACCTAATTAGAACTTGAATTAATTAGAACTTGAACTTAATTATAACTTGAATTAATTATAACTTGAACTTAATTATAACTTGAATTAATTAGAACTTGAACTTTATTATAACTTGAATTAATTATAACTTGAACTTAATTATAATTTGAATTAATTATAACTTGAACTTAATTATTATATGAATTAATTAATAATAACTTGAATTAATTATACATTTGAACTTAATTATTATATGAAGTAATTAATTATAACTTGAATTAATGAAACTTGTAGTGTCGATAAATTGTAGTCTTTATGAACTAATTAAACTTGAATATATATATAATTTGTAGATGAATCATCGTTTGTGGATATATAATATGCATTATAAAGTTGGTGGTAGTTTGAAACCTGAATTTATTGTCGGTGTAAGAAGTTTTATCGATCATGCTATGGCACTTGATATTTTTAAGAGAAATGGACTGGTTAGGTGTCCTTGTCATGAATGTAGATGCTTGAAATTTTTTAATCCAGATATAGTTATGCTTCATTTGTATGGTAATGGATTTAATCATAGATACTTTGTATGGGTTGATTATGGAGAAATAGATGGATTGAATAATATATTTTATAATTTGCTGCCCGTGGATGAATATAATATGATTGCACCACATGGTCAAATTAGGGTTGACTATGATAGAGTTCAACATGATACATTTCAACATGATAGAGTTCATGAAATGGTCAATGATGCTTTCGGGGTTCGAGGTGGGATGGAACCCAAATAATATTTTGATGAAGCTCCTAATGAAGAAGCAAGACGCTTCTATCAACAATTAGAAGAAGCTAGTCGTTCACTATGTAAAGGGAGTCTGCATTCTACTTTGTCAGTTTCAGTTAGGTTAATGAATATTAAATCAAATTAGAGTGTTTCTCATGCGGCTATGGACTCAATGGTTGATCTTTTGGGCGAACTGGTTAATCCGGAGTTTAACATACCTAAGAACTTCTATCAGGCAAAGAGATTGGTTTTCAAGTTAGGATTGTCGTACGATAGAATTCATTATTGTGTTAATGGTTGCATGTTCTTTTACAAGAATGCTAGTGAATTAGAAAATTGTATGTGGACATGCTCGTTATAAGATGACTCCTACTGAAAAGATGGTCACAATTAAGGCGATACATTATTTACCTCTTATTCCTAGATTAAATAGGTTGTATGCATCGATGAGGTCTACCCCACATATGAGATGGCATCGTGAATATAGAAGGTCGTTGGGTGTCTTGTCTCATCCATCTCCTGGAGAAGTAGAAATATTTTGATAACATGTATCCGGATTTTGCTAGTAAACCAAGAAATGTAATATTGGAGTTGTGTGCAGATGGTTTCACACCATTCTCTAATGTTGCCTCACCTTATTCTTACTGATCTGTATTTCTTACTCTATACAATCTTCCTCCTGAAATATGCATAACAAGTCCGTCATCTTTCTAAGATGTGTTATTCTGGGTCCTCGTAATCCTAAAAGTTTGATTGATGTCTATCTACAGTCATTGGTAGATAAGCTAAAACTATTGTGGTTTGAAGGTGTAATGACTTATGATATATCAACTAACCAGAATTTTGTTATGGGTGCTATAAAATGTTGTCTAGTTGGATGACTGCTGAAAAGTTTGTTTGTCCTCATTAGATGGAAAATAGTAAGGCATTCACCTTAAAGCATGGCGGGAAAAATTCATGGTTTGATTGTCATCGTCAGTTCTTGTCAATGAACCATGAGTTTAGAAAAATGAAATATGCATTCAGAAAAAACTGGGTTAAAAATGACCCTCCACCTCCATCACTGATAGGGCATCAAATTTGGGAGAGAGTTTCTCAATTGCCTAAAGTTATAGAAGCTTCACCTTCTAGGCTTCCCAAATATGGTTATGAACATAATTGGATCAAACAGAGCATATTTTGGGAGTTGCTGTATTGGAAAGATAACCTCCTAAGATATAATCTTGATGTGATACACATTGAAAAAAATTATTTTGATAATTTATTTAACACAGTGATGAATGTAAAGGGTAAAACAAAAGACAATGCTAAAGCTAGAATGGACATAAAGGAATATTGTAAGAGAAAGGAGTTGTGGCTACAAGAATTACAAAATGGTAAAATAGTTAAGCCTAAAGCCAGTTTTTCATTCACATTGGATGAGAAATGTCAAATTTGTGAGTGGGTTAAAAATTTGAGAATGTCGGAGGGCTATGCATCGAATTTAGGAAAGCAGGCAGATATGAAGAAAGGAAAGTTGATAGGTATGAAAAGACATGATTGTCATGTATTCATGAAAACTTTAATTCCTATCGCTTTTAGCTATCGATTAGGCTTTTCTTTAAAGATTTGTGTTAAAAAAAGTTGTTGCATAGTAGTTTAGACAAGATGGAGGAAAATATTCCTGTTATTAGTACTAAGTTGGAGAAGATATTTCCATGTGGTTTCTTTGATGTGATGGAGCGTCTTTCAATTCACCTTGTAGAAGAGGCCCGTCTCGGAGGCCCAGTTCAAACAAGATGGATGTATCCATTTGAGAGGTAATGTTATTCTTTATATTCATTAAGTTATTTTTTCTTATATGTACTATAATTAGTATCTAACTATAGCAATTATATACATACAGAAAAATGGTAGTTGCAAACAAACAATTAAGCAAAGGAGAAATATCGAAGGATGAGTTGTTTAAGGTCATATTGCGAGAGAAACTGGTGATTTTTATTCTTACTACTTTGGGAATGAAGTGCCATGTAGGAGAACTAGGCCCAATCGCAATAATGAAGATGGTAGTGATCCTTTGTTTCCCCCGATATCATTTTTAATCAAAATGGTCGGGAATCTAAAAGGCGTGAAAAGCGAGGCTTCACTAGTATGGAAATGCAATCAGCTGCAATACATATTTTGCTTAATTGCCTAGAGACTCAACCATATCTCGAGTAAGTGATAAAGTAAGTCATCAAATTACATACTACTTGTTTATTAACTAACGAAAAATCTGAATGTACAATTATCAGCTTGTTTATAAACACATGGGATAATGAAGCCATATTGTAACACCCCCTAAATATTATTGATTCATGGATCCTTTCTTTCATGAGTCCAAATGTATTATCAAAGTTTTCTATTTAATTCAAGCATGAAACTTTATGGATTTTTCATATCATGATTCCAAATGCATAGATTATTAAATATTTGAAATTTAATTACCTATCTTATATTAACTTATATTGTCTTTTAAATGCATTAAATTGTTGATTTATCAAAAGTCCTTATATGAAGGCATGAAAAGATTTTGATCATGTTCTAAAGTATTTTGATCATGTTCTAAAAGTATTTTGATTATGTTCTCTCATGCCTAAAGTATTTTGATCATGTTCTAAAGTATTTTGATCATGTTCTAAAGTATTTTGATCATGTTCTAAAAGTATTTTGATCATGTTATCTCATGCCTAAAGTAATTTGGGTATAACTTTTCATAGGATAGTCCACATTAGGTGATTCAAATTTCTGAGTAACCACAACATCATTACCTACAACTTTCATGAAGAACATATCTTAAGATTCGAAGTTTAAATAGATCAAATAAATTAATCTTTTTAATACATAGTGTTGTGACGGAATGGAGTATTTGTAGAATAAAATTCATATCTCTATGTAGAATGCTCCAAATTAGATGATTCTTGAACTAACTGAAACTAAACTTCTATATCTACAATTCGTATGAAGACACCAAATCCTAATAAGGAATTTATATTATTCAAACGCAGCTTCGAAAATGGATATTCCGTTAAAAGAGATTTTATCTCACCTACCATAGAAAGATCTAGAACCATTTGACATCATCCATGACATCAAAATTCTCCGTTGAATTTTCAAGATCATCCTTTATGATTATTTTTATTTATTGTTAGGTCCCTTCTCCACACCTATAAATATCCATCTTATTTCCTCATTTTATTCACCAAGCTTTCTTAAGCAACTCTTCTCTCTATATACTTCTTTACTCCTTCTCAAATATAGTTTTAGTTTTAGTAGTATAAAAATACTACTCTGGTGATTCTTATACTCCGGGTAGTACACAAAACAAACCGGCGATAAGAAAAGGCTAGGGGTCCAAGAGTGTTCCAATTCGAAGTAAAGCTTCCGATTTAAGGTATGTAAGGCTTTCATAGCATCGGATTGAGTTCGTCCATGCGCCCAATATTTAAATTCATTATAATTGAGTTATAGTTGAGTTTTATCCAAATCGTGAATTCTAAATGAATTAATTCTTCTTCTATTGAGTTAGATATATTTATGCATTAATATTATTATTGTTGTTATCTCTCATATTATTGGAATTATTGTTCATGGCTACTTTCCTATGAATCCTAATTGATTTGATGTTCATGAATATTTTTACACATGTTTTGAGTAAAGATGTTGTCCTTTTAATATTTTCATTGATAAAAATAGTAATATGAATTAATACTTTATATGTATTTTATTGAGTTTTGAAAGAGAAAAAGAGTTGAGTTTAAATAAATTTGAGTAAATGATGTTTTGAGCAAAATATTTTGATGAGGTGTAAATGATATTTTTGAAGTATAATAATTGATGAAGAGGTAATGAATGAGTTTGATGATTTAAATTAAAGTCCAATGAGACTACATGCTGAGATTAATATGAGCACATATTTTGGAAGTAGTATTGAGCACCGAGTTGGGTAAGAGTTTAATTGACTCAAACCCCAGAACTACGTAGCCAGCGTAGGATGGAGGCTATGCCTCTTAAGTCCCAAAAAGAGGACTTTGATGAGTGGATCCAAGATGGTGATGTCCTTTACCCTGGCAAGGTATTGGATGGATGTGGCAACGACCTCGCTTCGTTGTATCATCGCTAGCTCATAAGTGATGGTTGTCGGTTAGAGAAACTCCCAACTGAGTAAGCATTGCTTGTTACTATTATTTTTATTATTATATTTTAAACTTGCATTACATATTGATGTTGAGATGATGTTGAGTTCTGAGCTGAGTTTTCTTGAGAGGAGTTTCTTGATATTTGTCCTTACCTTCCTGCCATTTTACATACTCGTACATTCCACGTACTGACGTCATTCGACCTGCATCATTTTGTGATGCAGATACAGGTGTTAGAGATCCTCAACAGGTGCTTCGTTGAAGATCATTATTTTTTAGCTATTTGGTGAGTCCTTCTTGTATTCGGAGGAACTCTTTATCCTTTAATTATTATTGAGTATTATGTTTCTTTTAAGGTAGCCATGGACATGTCATTGGCACTATCTAAGAATATTAGAGGCTTCATAGACATAGTTTAATGATGTAATTGATGTAGTTCTCCTTTGAAACTACTTCTTCTAAAAAAAATTCTTCTTTAATTAGATGTTGTTAATGGAGAGCCCATATAAGTATTCTTATTAAGTCTTCCGCTGATGAATGAATAAGTGATGAGACTAAGTGGTTCTCTCAGACGCCAGAGATGGTTTCTGAGTGCCAGCCATGCCTAAGGTATCCTCTCGGGGCATGACAAACTTAGTATCAGAGCACAGAGTTCAAGAGTCTTAGGGTGTCTATGAAGCCGTGTCTAGTAGAGTCTCACTTATAGGTGTGTTGTGCACCACACTTATAATCAGGAGGCTATAGTACATTAGGAATTATTTCACTTCTTTCATAATCTGAGTTCGTGCGATAGAGTTTAACTCTATAAAATCTTCCTTTCTAATTCGTGCGTTTACACATTTCAGATATGCCTCTCAAACGTTCAGCTAGTCAGAGGAATGCTGTCAGCACTGAGGTTCCACAGTCAGTGATGCCTCCACGGAGAACTAGGGGCCGACCTGCAAGGTCTACTGATGTACCTCAAGTACCTTCTGTTCAGACCACTCCTAATTCTGAGGAAGATTTTCGAGGAGCGATTGTTATTCTCACCCAGTTGGTGGTTACTCGAAATAGTAGCTAGAGTTCACCAACTCCTAGCTCTAGTTATCAAGAGTCGTCTGCTGCCACGAGGATTATAGATTTTCTGAGAATGAATCCGCCTGTCTTCACGGGTTCCAAGGTTGATGAAGACCCCCAAAATTTCATTGATGAGATGTGAAAGATACTAAAAGTGATGCATGCTACAAAGATCGAGGGGGTTGAGTTGGTGTCTTATCAACTCAAGGATGTGGCAAATGTCTGGTATAACCAGTGGAAAGAAAGTAGAGGTGAGGATGCGGAGCCTGCTCTTTGGGATGAGTTTGAAAGAGCATTCCTTGATAACTTCTTTCCCCAAGAGCTATGTGAAGCAAAGATAGAGGAGTTTGTGAACCTCAAGCAAGAGAGTATGACTGTGAAAGAGTATAGTTTGAAGTTTATTTAGTTGTCCTAATATGCCCCAGAAATGATTCCTCATATGAGGTCTAAGATGAGGAAGTTTGTCTCTGGCCTAGGCAAATATGTAAAGAAAGAATGTAAGGCAATGTTAATGATTTCTGACATGGATTTTTCTAGATTGATGGTGTATGCTCAACAGGTTGAGGATGACAAGAAAAAGGACCGAGAGGAACACCTAAGCAATAAGGCTAAGTCTGCTGGGCATGAGAACGAGCAAAAGCAAGGGAAGGATAACAAGTCCTTCTTTCAGAAGAGGTCTTCTAATTATGTACCTTCCCCAACAAATGCTTTTACACCTAATACCAGGTATGATAAGAGGTCGCTGAGTCACCAAAACTTCCGAGCTCAGGGTTTTCAGTCCCAATTAAGTGTGGCTCAAGGTTCTAGAGGGAAACCACCATGTGCTAGATGTGGGAGGCTCCATTTGGGAGAGTGTCGTATGGGAACCAATGCTTGCTACGGATGTGAAAAGATAGGTCACTTCCAAAATGAGTGTCCTTCAAAGAGACAGGGAGATGGAAGTAGTAGAGCTCAATTTTCTTCTGCAGCTCCACAGAATAGAGGTAATCATAGGGGTACAGCTTCAAGTGCAGGCGGGGGAACCAACCGTCTGTATGCTATGGGTAGTCGCCAAGACCAAGAGAATGCACCCGATGTTGTTACTGGTATGCTTCGAGTCCTTTATTTTGATGTGTATGCATTACTTGATCCAGGTGCTACATTATCTTTTGTGACTTTACTTGGCTAGTAAATTTGAGATCCTTCCTGAGTGTCTTCTTGAGCCTTTTAGCGTGTCTACTACTATTGGTGAGTCTATCTTAGCTGAGAGGATCTATAGAAATTGTACTGTGTCAATCTATCATAGGGATACCATGGCTGACTTAGTTGAGTTGGACATGGTTGATTTTGATGTGATTCTTGGCATGGACTGGCTTTATTTTTGTTATGCTTCAGTTGATTGTAGGACCCGAATTGTCAAGTTTCAATTTCCAAACGAGCCTATCTTAGAGTGGAAGGGGAGTTTTGTAGTGCCTAGGGGTAAATTTATTTCCTACCTTAAGGCCAGAAAATTAATCTCCAAGGGATATATATATCATATAGTCCGAGTCAAAAATATTAAGGATCAGGCTACATCTCTTGAGTCAGTTCCCATTGTGAATGAGTTTTCTGAAGTCTTTCCTGAGGATCTCCCCGGAATCCCTCCTGATAGAGAGATAGACTTTGGTATTGATGTCCTTCCTGATACACAACCTATCTCCATTCCTCCTTATAGGATGGCTCCGGCTGAGTTGAAAGAGTTGAAAGAACAACTGAAAGACCTCCTAGATAAGGGGTTTATTAGGCCAAGTGTCTTACCTTGAGGCGCTCCTGTCCTATTCGTGCGAAAGAGAGATGGGTCCCTTAGAATGTGCATTAATTATCGACAACTAAACAAGGTCACCATAAAGAACAAGTATCCTCTCCCTAGAATAGATGATTTATTTGACCAACTTCAGGGTGCCACATGCCTCTGTAAGATAGACCTCAGATCAGGCTATCACCAGTTGAAAGTGAGAGAATGTGACATCCCGAAGACGGCTTTCCAAACCCACTATGGTCATTTTGAGTTTCTTGTTATGTCTTTTGGATTGACAAATGCTCCAGCAGCTTTTATGGACCTCATGAATCGGGTATTCAAGCCATACCTAGATACGTTTGTAATTGTCTTCATCGATGATATTTTGGTCTACTCTAGAAGTAAGAGTGAGCATGCTAATCACTTTAGGATTTTCCTTCAAACTCTTAAGGAGAGGGAGTTGTATGCTAAGTTTTCAAAGTGTGAGTTTTGGCTTGAGTCTGTAGCATTCCTAGGCCATATTATATCTGGTGATGGAATTCAAGTGGATACTCAAAATATTGAGGCAGTTAAGAACTGGCCCCAACCCACCTCTCCAACCAACATAAGGAGTTTCTTAGGTTTGGCTGGTTACTACAGGAGGTTTGTTGAGGGATTTTCATCCATATCCTCACCATTGACTAAGCTGACTAAGAAGAAGGCTAAGTTTCAATGGTCTGATGCTTGTGAGAAAAGTTTTCAAGAGTTGAAATCTAGATTGACTACTGCTCCAATACTATCCCTACCCGAAGGAACGAATAGTTTTGTAATCTATTGTGATGCTTCCAGAGTTGGGTTGGGATGTGTATTGATGCAGAAAGGTAAGGTCATTGCCTATGCCTCCAGACAGCTTAAGGCTTATGAGAGAAACTACCCCACTCATGACCTTGAGTTGGGAGCTGTGGTATTTTCTCTTAAGATCTGGCGTCACTATCTTTATGGTGTACATGTAGATATGTTCACAGACCATAAGATCTTACAGTATGTATTCAGCCAGAAGAAGCTGAATTTGAGGCAGAGGAGATGGCTAGAGTTGCTCAAGGATTATGACATGAGCATTCTCTACCACCCAAGTAAAGCAAATATAGTTGTTGATGCTCTTAGCAGGTTATCCATGGGGAGTACAACCCATGTGGAAGAGGAAAAGAAGGAGTTGGCAAAGGAAGTGCATAGACTTGCGCGTTTGGGAGTTCAACTTATTGACTCTAGTGAGGGTGGTACGATAGTACGAAATGGAGCAGAATCATATCTAGTTGTAGAGGTGAAAGAAAAGCAAGATCAGGATCCCATTCTTCTTCAACTGAAGGATGAGGTTCACAAGCAGAAGGCAATGGCTTTTACCAAAGGGGGAGATGGAGTGTTGAGATATTAAGAGAGATTGTGTGTTCCAAGTGTTGATGGTATTCGAGAGAGAATCATGGCAGAAGCCCATAATTCTAGGTATTCCATCCACCCAGGTTCAACAAAGATGTACCACGACTTGAGATAAGTATACTGGTGGAGTGGAATGAAGAGAGATATAGCAGAGTTTGTGTCCAAGTGCCCGAATTGCCAAAAAGTTAAAGTTGAGCACCAAAGGCCTTGTGGAGTGGCTCAGAATATAGAGATCCCGGAATGGAAGTGGGAAATGATCAATATGGACTTCATTACCGGTTTACCATGAACCCGCAAACAACATGACTCTATTTGGGTGATTGTGGATAGGATGACCAAATCGGCCCATTTCTTGTCGATTAAGACTACGAACACTGCAGAGGATTATGCCAAACTGTATCTTAGAGAGATTGTTAGACTGCATGGAGTTCCTTTGTCTATCATCTCTGATAGGGGAGCTCAATTTACTGCTCAATTTTGGAAGTCATTTCAGAAGGGTTTGGGTTCAAGAGTGAACCTTAGTACTGCTTTTCATCTACAAAAAGATGGCCAGGCAGAGCGTACGATACAGACTTTGGAGGATATGTTAAGAGCTTGTGTCATTGACTTCAAAGGTAATTGGGATGATCATTTACCCCTTATCGAGTTTGCATATAATAATAGTTTCCATTCGAGTATTCAAATGGCTCCTTATGAAGCTCTGTATGGGAGGAGATGTAGATCACCAATTGGTTGGTTCAAAGTTGGTGAAGCTGAGTTGATTTGACCAAACTTGGTTCACCAAGCTATGGAGAAGGTGAAAACCATCCAAGAAAGGTTGAGGACTGCTCAAAGTCACCCAAAATCCCACACTGATGTTAGGAGGAGAGATTTGGAGTTCGAAGTATACGATTGGGTATACTTGAAAGTTTCACCCATGAAGGATGTTATGAGATTTGGAAAGAAAGGAAAGCTTAGTCCTCGCTACATTGGTCCTTATCAGATTATGAGGAGGGTAGGTAACGTAGCCTATGAATTGGAGTTGCCCCCAGAATTAGTTGTTATTCATCCTGTGTTTCACAACTCTATTCTTAAGAAGTGTTTGGGAGATCCTTCACTTGTTATCCCAGCTGAGAGCATTGGGGTGAAAGAGAGTTTAAGTTATGAAAAGATTCCAGTTCAAATTCTTGATCGTCAGGTTCACAAATTAAGAACTAAGAAAGTAGCATCTGTCAAAGTCCTATGGCGAAATCAATTTGTTGAAGAGGCTACATGGGAAGCTAAAGAAGATATGAAGGCTAAATATTCTCATCTATTTGTGCCTTCCGATGATGATATTCAAGGTAATATTCCTTACTCCTACCTTTGAGTCGATGTATATTCTTGAATTTTAGTCATGGAGTTTTTGAGAAATTGATGTCTTGATGATACTCATTCTTGATGTCTTCTAGTTTCATCTTCATTCGAGGACGAATGATTCCAAGGGGGAGATATTGTAACACCCCCTAAATATTATTGATTCATGGATCCTTTCTTTCATGAAGTCCAAATGAATTATCAAAGTTTTCTATTTAATTCAAGCATAAAACTTTATGGATTTTTTATATCATGATTCCAAATGCATAGATTATTAAATATTTGAAATTTAATTACCTATCTTATATTAACTTATATTGGCTTTTAAATTCATTAAATTATTGATTTATCAAAAGTCCTTATATGAAGGCATGAAAAGATTTTGATCATGTTCTAAAGTATTTTGATCATGTTCTAAAAGTATTTTGATCATGCTCTCTCATACCTAAAGTATTTTGATCATGTTCTAAAGTATTTTGATCATGTTCTAAAGTATTTTGATCATGTTCTAAAAGTATTTTGATCATGTTATCTCATGCCTAAAGTAATTTGGGCATAACTTTTCATAGGATAGTCCACATTAGGTGATTCAAATTTCTGAGTAACCACAACATCATTACCTACAACTTTCATGAAGAACATATCTTAAGATTCGGAGTTTAAATAGATCAAATAAATTAATCTTTTTAACACATAGTGTTGTGACGGAATGAAGTATTTGTAGAATAAAATTTATATCTCTATGTAGAATGCTCCAAATTAGATGATTCTTGAACTAACTGAAACTAAACTTCTATATCTACAATTCGTATGAAGACACCAAATCCTAATAAGAAATTTATATTATTCAAACGCAGCTTCGAAAATGGATATTCCGTTAAAAGAGATTTTATCTCACCTACCATAGAAAGATCTAGAACCATTTGACATCATCCATGACATCAAAATTCTCCGTTGAATTTTCAAGATCATCCTTTATGATTATTTTTATTTATTGTTAGGTCCCTTCTCCACACCTATAAATATCCATCTTATTTCCTCATTTTATTCACCAAGCTTTCTTAAGCAACTCTTCTCTCTATATACTTCTTTACTCCTTCTCAAATATAGTTTTAGTTTTAGTAGTATAAAAATACTACTCTGGTGATTCTTATACTCCGGGTAGTACACAAAACAAACCGGCGAGAAGAAAAGGCTAGGGGTCCAAGAGTGTTCCAATTCGAAGTAAAGCTTCTGATTTAAGGTATGTAAGGCTTTCATAGCATCGGATTGAGTTCGTCCATGCGCCCAATATTTAAATTCATTATAATTGAGTTATAGTTGAGTTTTATCCAAATCGTGAATTCTAAATGAATTAATTCTTCTTCTATTGAGTTAGATATATTTATGCATTAATATTATTATTGTTGTTATCTCTCATATTATTGGAATTATTGTTCATGGCTACTTTCCTATGAATCCTAATTGATTTGATGTTCATGAATATTTTTACACATGTTTTGAGTAAAGATGTTGACTTTTTAATATTTTCATTGATAAAAATAGTAATATGAATTAATACTATATATGTATTTTATTGAGTTTTGAAAGAGAAAAAGAGTTGAGATTAAATGAATTTGAGTAAATGATGTTTTGAGCAAAATATTTTGATGAGGTGTAAATGATGTTTTTGAAGTATAATAATTGATGAAGAGGTAATGAATGAGTTTGATGATTTAAATTAAAGTCCAATGAGACTACATGATGAGATTAATATGAGCACATATTTTGGAAGTAGTATTGAGCACCGAGTTGGGTAAGAGTTTAATTGACTCAAACCCCAGAACTACGTAGCCAGCGTAGGATGGAGGCTATGCCTCTTAAGTCCCAAAAAGAGGACTTTGATGAGTGGATCCAAAATGGTGATGTCCTTTACCCTGGCAAGGTATTGGATGGATGTGGCAACGACATCGCTACGTTGTATCATCGCTAGCTCATAAGTGATGGTTGTCGGTTAGAGAAACTCCCAACTGAGTAAGCATTGCTTGTTACTATTATTTTTATTATTATATTTTAAACTTGCATTACATATTGATGTTGAGATGATGTTGAGTTCTGAGCTGAGTTTTCTTGAGAGGTGTTTCTTGATATTTGTCCTTAGCTTCCTGCCATTTTACATACTCGTACATTCCACGTACTGACGTCATTCGACCTGCATCATTTTATGATGCAGATACAGGTGTTAGAGATCCTCAACAGGCGCTTCATTGAAGATCATTATTTTTCAGCTATTTGGTGAGTCCTTCTTGTATTCGGAGGAACTCTTTATCCTTTAATTATATTGAGTATTATGTTTCTTTTAAGGTAGCCATGGATATTTCATTGGCAATATCTAAGAGTATTAGAGGCTTCATAGACATAGTTTAATAATGTAATTGGAGTAGTTCTCCTTTGAAACTACTTCTTCTAAAAAAATTCTTCTTTCATTAGATGTTGTTAATGGAGAGCCCATATAAGTATTCTTATTAAGTCTTCCGCTGATGAATGAATAAGTTATGAGACCAAGTGGTTCTCTCAGAGACCAGAGATGGTTTCTGAGTGCCGGCCACGCCTAGGGTACCCTCTCGGAGCGTGACACATATATACAAGGTTTTCCAAATAGCTAAAAGAATATGTAAGTGTGCAAGCTTACATTCAATCTATAAGTATAATAATGTATTCCATTTATACTAAATTACATTATTTTGAATAACAATATACAGGTTTACGATGAATATTCAAATGTCAAAAAATTGCAATTAGTAAGAGAAATTCCACTTCGACCTGAATATCAAATTCTAACAATGATTAAGTATTCTGTGAATGGTTCTAAGTTTTAAACTGAACAAGTTTCTAGGTTTAAAAATACTAATAATAGCGGTGTCTATATACAAGGTGATGCAGATAGTTTTGGACAAACTATTGACTATTTTGGTGTTATTCATGAGATTATTGAAGTAAGGTATTCAGGCTTGCCAAACAGAAATTGTATTATTTTGGTGTAAGCGGTTTGACCCATCACATAGAGGCACAAGTGTGGACCAACAACATAACATAATTTAAGTCAAGTACACCAGACAATACAGAAGTTATAATCCTTTTATCATTGTACAAAATGCAAAGCCAGTCTATTACGCTCCATATCCATTGCGTAGAGACAAGGGTGATTGGTGGATTGTAATAAAGACAAAGCATGTGGGAAGAATTGAAATTAAAAATATGTTAGATGTGGCATACCAAAATGGTGTCGCACTTGTTCAACAACAAGTTGATGTTGAATTGGAAACCACACTAGAACATTCTTCACACATATTAGAAGAAGTTTCTGATAATGAGATAATGAAAAATGTCGAGGAAGAAATAAATGAGGATGAAGAATGCGATGAACCATTCAAGGGGGAAGAATGGGACGATGAAAATAAAACAACTGAGGAGGAAGAATGGGAGAATATTGATAAAAATGAAACAAGTGAGGAGGAAGAGTGGTAAAATGATAACTTGTAGCTAGTATGTAAGTTAATTTATTTTGCTAATACTTATAATTTTATTTAATACTTTTATATATTGTATATAATTTGCACACAGATGTCTGGTGAGGGTGATAAATCTCGAGATCATCTTGGGATGACCTAACCTAGTTCGAGTAGGAAAAAGAAGTCAAAGAGACCTATAGAGGTTGATGATATACCAGTCTTTGTTTTATCTACGTCGGAGCATGTAGATTAGTGCAGCACGGATACATATATGTATGTTGTTCCATTTGGGACAGCAAATCCCTTAGATTATCACCGTCATTATCAGAGACCAGCGGGTACTTCTTCTTCGCAATCCTTGCCTCCACGTCGCTACACCTTCCTACCTACGAAGGCTTATTATCGAGTACGATTGTTATCGTCCAATAAAATATCCTCTGCGATGCTATTTCCTTCTCATGGGATTTAGAGACACGAGTATAGAGTCAGATGCTATGGCTGCTACTCCTCTATTGAATCAGAAGTATGTACCTCTTGATGTATCATATTCACCTTTACCTCTTCCGAATGTTACACCCGATGAGCCGATTGAGCTAGCACCTGAGCAGAAGGATAGGCTCGGGAAAGTCATGATTGAGCCTGATGGATCATCGTAAGTTTCTTTATTTTATTTATTTCTTTACTGTTAATTTATAATACTAGAACTAACATAGTTGTCTTGCAGGTGGCATCCTTCTAAACAAGCTACCAAGGCTCTACAGGAGAGTGTTCGAGGCTCTATACAGAGCCCTATCACTATTGGATCATGATTCCAAATAGGACACGTCAGACCATGTTTAATGAATTTAAGGTATATAGATGTTTGGTTATACATGTTTTAGTTAATTAGATTATCTATTTTTTATTATACTTTATTAATTATCTAACACTACTAATTTATTTTTCAGACTTCATGTACTTGGCAACCGAATTAAATATGGTCATTGTGACCACATTTGAGAGGAAAGCGAGGGGTAGACTGTCTAGCTAGCTTAAGGTGACCTGGGATTTCATGACACCTCCTAGTTGGATGTTATCACATGTTTTTGAGGAGTTATGTCATTATTGGGAAACTGATGAATTCAAGGCTATGTTCGAGCAAGCAAAAAAAGCTAGAGGTAGTTTAATGGGTGGCTCGTTGCACACCGAAGGTGCAAAGAATGTTGGGATGATTACAAAAGAGATGGTAAGTTTTCTAAATTTGAAATTTTAATTTAGATAAATTTAGTTCCTTAAATATTATTTGATTAATATCATTTAAAATTATATTCTTAATTATAGGAAAAAGAATTGGGGGGCCCTCCCCTTCATTGCAAGATATTCAAGAAGACTCATGTCAAGAAGAAGATCAATGAGTCAGATCCGAATGAGTGGGCGGAGGAAAAGGCCTCACAAAGTTATGTAAGTTATTTAAAAGAAATAGTACATATATATGAATTAAACTTTTATGATGATAACTTTTATTTTTAAATGCAGGATATGTACCGACGGTGCATTGATGAGATGGGAGATTCAATGCAGCTCACGCTAGAAGAGTCTACTAGAATTTGGACTGAAAAAGTGATAGGAGGGATGCATAAGGGCAAGATCTATGGGATGGGCGCTCAAAAGGACGTTTGATGACTCCAATCAGGTCTACAAGGTATTGGGTCGTCACACCAAGCCAAAGCACTTGACAGTGTTCAATTATCACGTGCATTGGCAGCGTCTGAGGAGAGAAGAATTGTTGAACAAAAAATGGATCAAATCGTCGAGCAAATAAAAGAATAAGTGCTCAACCTCGCTCGTAAGTCATCCCATTCTTCAAGAACGTCCACTTTTGGCGATGATTCATTAGAGGATGAAGAATACATTGCCCCCACTCCTACTTAGCTACATTACTCCCATCGTTTTTTGAATATTTTTGTTAAGTTTAGATATTTGACTAACTTTCGAAAACTTTTACAAGTGTTTAGTCTATTAATTTTACATCTTTGAATATTTTTTTAGGTTGTGGAAGATATATTGAATTGATTGTGTTGCTTGAGCTTATTGTTGATTGTGTTATTTGGGATGTTATTGATTTGAATTGATTGAGCAGGTTGGGCAACAGAAATTGCAGGGTTCTGCTATCAAAAAAATGCATAAAAGCGACGAACAGGGCCCAATTGTCTGTCGCTTTTTTCGTATTTTTTTAAAAAAATTCTAGAAATTATGACGGAAAGGGTCTCCGAGTCCGTCGCTTTATTCTTCGTAATTAAGAATAATGAAGAACAAAGCAATGGACAGCTTTCTGAAAAATTTAATTTTAAAAATTGTGACGGACTGCGTCGTTATGTTCATCATGCTGAAGAACAAAGCGACGTTGTCCTTCGCAATTTTGAAAATTAATTTTTTTAAAAAAACAATACAAAAGTGATGCAGTCTATCGCTTCTTGAAAAGCATCGAGGTGAAAAGCGACTCAAGTGACTGCGTCGCTTTTCAATCAATTTTGACTAAAAATGTGATGCAGTCTGTTGCTTTTGGCCGTCACTTTTTGATTATTTTTAGTAGTGTTAGTTCGAGATTAGCTCTGATGGTCTCAGTGGTGGAGTAAAGATTGGACGATGATCCACAGAGTTTGGCATCTATCAATGATTAGGAGCACTTGCAGTAGCTACATTTGACACCTTAGCGAGCATCCGGTTAGAGGTCCATCCTCAGCTACTTGATTGGTCTTGGGCACTTTTGAGGAGCATCCGATGGGGCAAGTCCGGCCTCCGTATTTGATCAGTCTTGGGCACTTTTGAGGAGCATCCGATAGGTTAAGTCTGGCCTCCGTATTTGATCAGCCTTGAGTACTTCTGGGGAGAATCCGATAGGGCAAGTCCGACCTCCGTATTATCAAATTTTACTGGGGTGGGTTGTGGCTCTAGGCCTATATTATTTGACCCTCGCTTCTCAATTTCTGATCTTAGTAGTTATAGTTATTCTATGTATTCGTCGGGACTTATCGGTGTCCGTTTGGGTTTTTATTAAAACTTGCGCACAAGTGTACCTTCTAGGCTTATGGGGGTCTAGTTAGGTGTAGTTTAGTTGTAGTTACTTTAGGTAGTTCCTTTTACACTCGTGTGCATTAAGTTTCATTTCCTTACCTTAGACTTCCGCTCTTAACCTCTGTTCTGTCTATTCCCTCTTTTTATATTGCCTTTACTTTTCAAGCTCAGTCTGCCTATGATGTCTACTGGGTACCTGTTGTTTTAGTACTCATACTACACTCTGCATCTGCTTTCGTGATGCAGGTCCGAGCACGAGCGGCCAACATTGATTCGAGCCTGCCGCAGTCTGATCCGGAGATAGGGGTGAGCACTTGACTTTTTGATTGATCCAGTCTCCATTTGTATATATATTTTTTGACTGTCTTTGCTTTTTGAGACAGTCTCGTTTCACTAGTCCACTTTTGGTACTTGTACTTGTTATTTAGCCAGCTCTTTACTAGTGACTTACAGGTTTTAGGAGGGATCATTTGTGTATATATTCATTTTGGTTGTCTTCCTGCTTATCTATATTTTTTATATTAGCATTGCTCGTTCTTATTTAATTTCTACCCTTAAACCTATTACTAATTGTTCTGGGTTACGGGTTGGCTTACCTACTGGAGGGTTATAGTAGGTGTCATCATGACCTGAGAAATCGAATCGTGACAAAATATCTATATCATAATCATAATTGCCTCGCCACAAATTTTTCAGACCTCAATTATAAATATATATTAAAGTAGTATGATATAGAAAAACTATGAAAAAAGAAAATTATTATAAAAATCATTAGTTTGAAGTATTTTGTAAGTCAACTTAGGTGCATCTCCCTATCTTGCTAGCCATCATGAGGGGGGAAATATCAATATATAAGTCAGTTTTTAAAATTTGAATTTTGGGATTATAAAAATAAACGTACTTTTATTTAATATTTTAAAATACATGGTGATATATGACTTATTCATAAAAATTAAACGCGTGTACCTTTAGTATAACGGTATAACATTTTTTCTGAAAAATAATAGATACTTAGCAAATGAAGCTTTCTTTACTCCTTTCCTGCATCTTATCTTTGCAATTTCTTTCCTTTCTACTGAAAATAAATATAGGTCTATAAATGAGAAATTAACAAATTAGAGGAAAACTTTAACGACCTATTTCGGTTGTTATCGATAAACCCATGGGGGAATAGAACTTTTGAGTACTAACTTGGAAATTTTGAACCTAAGCCAAACTTGGACGAAATCTGAGTCAGGAAATGCTATGACCCAAACTAGGCCCTAGGTGTGACACAGCGATTAGAATCCCGAAAGACTCCAACAAAGCCTCTTAGCATATCATTCATGAGCATACATAAGATAGATAAAGTAATAAAGCTAAAGCATAGGTGTAGAAGTAAAGTCTCAACATGAATGGTCTCACTAAAGAGAATAAATCTCTAATGGAAAGACAACATAGACTCCATGAACATCTAACATGTCTTTACTAGTCTAGATAGGGGCGTAAGACAAGCTCTTAGCTCACCCAAAATGGAAAGATAGAGTCATAATGAAAGAAAGTAAACTCATGTTGGTTGTGCCCTTAGATCATGAGGATCAACAATCAAGTGGTGGAAGCAATAATCAACTCTAGCCACGAACGAAAGGATGAGCGTGATCGTTGGACCCTACATTATGATACAATGTAGACAAAAGTATGCATTAGTACATGAAATGCACTAAGTATTTAAGCAGCATGCATGAACAATATTAATAGGACATAAACAAACACCGTCCAAATACGTTAATGAAATAATAAAAAAAGACCAAAACACCTCTAAATAAAACCTGGCGAGGGAACATGGACGGGAGGTCACCACGGACCGTCAAAGTCACCATGGTCCATGGTGATGGTCATGGAATGGATGGGTGGATTGGGCTTGGGGGAGTTGACTTTCATGGCCCCATCACGGCTCATGAAGGGTTTCACGGGCCGGGGACCCGATAGTAAACTCATCTTGGTTTTTCCCTGTTTCATGCCACTTCCACGGGACACCTTCACAAGCCGTGGTTCCTTTTACGGCCCATAAAAGGTTCTGTAAACTTGCTTGCCTTTGAAATCTTTTCCATGTGACTTCCACAACTCCCTTTCATGGGCCGTGGTGCTTTGTATGGCCTGTGAAGTGCCTCGTAAATTTCATTTGGTGCAACTTTTCCAGAGAATTTCTTCTTAAACTCCATTTTCTGACTTTTCACTTCCGAGGTCTTAAAAGAGAGTTTTGGGGTAATCTGATAATGAATGAGTGATTAACTTATGAGTTTGATCATTTGAGTTGATATCCAAGATATTAAAGAGTCTGTACGATTTTATGAAATTGAATTCGAGCGAATAGAACTCTCGTAATTGATTTTGACATGAAAGAATTATTTGAAATGTCAAGAATTGAGGGTATGTTGCAAAATGGGGGCTTGGAACTAAAATTCCAAGTCTATGTTTCTGTGCAACCCGCCACGATGGAATTATTTTATGACGAGCTAGTTCCTCTATGGCAGGCCATTTGTGATTTAAACAAGTAAAAGTCTCAATAATGGAATCATTTCTCCAATTTCGCATTCGAGAGCTAAGGGACGACCTAGGACAGATTCTTCTCAATTTTCGATCATTTCTCATGCTAAAGGTAAGTTAAATACTCCCCTTACTTTTATTTGATTCGTAAAACCTAGAATCTATGGTAATTATCATAGAGGAGGGTTCTTGTACTGAATTTAATTATGGGAAAAGCCCTAATTGGATGATTGGATCATGAACTTAGCCGAGGGTTAGTTTTTTGATCTAATCCGAGTAATTTAGGTCATTTTTCATTGATTTCTTCTGTTCTTTATTTTTTTAGACCAAGAACAAGCCAAGAGACTCCAGAATCATAAAGCGCAAGTTCCTTAAAAGTTTTCAGGTTTGTTTCGAGGTAGGTGGTGGTTTATTTTCATTTATGTGTTATATGTGCTTGTTAATTGCAGTAATAGTATAGCATGCATGTATGTGAATAGGAAAAGATTGAATGAAACTAATAAAATGACTATTCTGACCAATTGCTTACTTGATTGGGAAAGTGTGTGAACTATTCATTGTGGATTATGATTGTGATTGCAATTGTTGGATCGAGTGTCACACCGACACATATTGAATCTTTCATGCCCCAAACTCGAAGAGAGCAACTGGTACCTGATGCCAAAACTTAGGTCAGAGCCGACCCTGCTGAACCATTTGCTAATGGTGTGCAGCAGCCACACAGATTTAAGAAAATAAATAAGGATATCTTGACTTAAACATAAGCCTTCGGTCGAAAAGGCCCCTATCAACCATTCTATAACAAAACCAATTACTCCCAATAGGTTATGTAAATCAATAAACAAGTAGCACATAAGTCATGTTTGGGCAATCGAGTCAACCATGATCTCTTTAAAAAAAATTAAAACAAACAAATACAATATGAGCTAAATCAACCAGCTGTTGAACTATCAACGACAACAATAAGGACTAACTAGCCCATCACAACTATACAACCTAACATACTAGCGTGCAAGATTTTACGAGTACAATACTTGGATGGACAAGGTCCAGCCTACCCAAAACTGTAAATAGTAAAATAGGCAAACCTCCTAGACTTTAGCGACCCCTGAAAGAAAACGAGTCAACCAACCCATTGAAGATTTGAATGTGCTACTCAGTAGATCTGTCTGATCTTTGCTTGGACCTGCAGGCATAAATGCAACACCCCCTAGGGAATGAGGACGTCAGTAGAAAATAATGTACTGAGTATGTAAGGCAACTGATAAAATGAAACTAAAGCTAATGCTATAAATATTGTAAGTAATCTCATATGAGGATTAAAGATATTCTGAACATATGTATTCACTTCTGAATTTGTAAATGATAAAACTATTAACATAAGTACTATAAATAATAGATTGGGGAGTCAAAAATTGGCCAGAACATACTTACATGTTCTCGACTTAGCCTTACAAACCATAATGAACTAACAGGGTCGCTTACCTGATTCGAGCTAATTAATCTCATCAAAAATAAAGTACACGAGGAGGAAGATCAAAAACCGTCATAATAGAACCTACTTATCCCTGACACAGATCATACCATAATAGTCAAACAATAGCCTAACCGACCCCATAAGAATGATAGGTACAAGCAGCAAACAATAACACCGACCCGGGCTCCCATAAGCCTAAAAGGTGCCAATTTAGTCTATATATCCCTATCAGTAGTCCCCTAGCCCCATAGGCAGTTACATAGCGTTTTTAGGAAAAAATATATCCCCATAGGCAAAACATAGACCTTTTAGGCAATAATATAGACCCATAAGCAGCACACAACCCGTTTAGGCAACAATATAGCCTCGTGCACAGATTATAGCCCTTTTACATAACAATATAGCCTCTTAGGAAACATATAGCTCTTTCAGGCATCAACATAGACCCGTAGGCAATACATAGGACCCTAGGCAACACATAGCCCTCTCAGGCATCAATATATATCCCACTTAGGCAATCGAGTCGCCCGTATGTGAATAAGCCTTAATATAACCTTGTAGGTAACCATAATGGCTCATTGGCTTCATATTAGCCCCAAAGGCAATTGGAGTAACCCATAGGCTTCTACTGATATCAATAGCTAACCCATAGGCTTCCACTGATATCAATAGCCCCTTAGGCAAGCCATACATAACCTTGTAGACATATATCACATTTCTGAAGCTAACCAAAATAGCCTCGTGGGAAACAACAAACAATCAAATAGCACAAAGGCGAGCAATATGGCTATAACTAACTTATACAAGCATTCATTACGCCTTACCTAAATATGGAGTTGTTGATATTAGAATATATGCCTTAAAGAAGAATGCCTACATAAACTACAACACCTAACATAATCAAATAGAGTTATGAGTAACTTGGATATGATCATTGGCCATATGTTTCCTTGATTTGCTGAATCTTGAGCAAACAATGCCCCTATGTCTGTATCTCTGCCCTTTTGGGCTTCTATAACCCCCCCCCCCCCGCGAGCACACAAGGCTCTATTGAGGGTCAGTAATGCAAACTTATGCATAACAAAAGTCTATAAGTGAGTAGACTTCAATATAGCTCTACAAGCTTCAATATGGCCTTTTTATGTATTCTATAACTCTTATAAGCAAATTATAGCCCCATAGGCAAGCTACGCTTATCAGAGGGTTTTCTAGGAAACAAATAAAGGGATGTATATCTATATATGGCTTAAAGTCTTAATCCTAAATACTAACCGCTGATGGGATAGCCACTGGAGGCATCAAATAATCTTCTAACTTATCAACAAGTAAAGTGACTTTCTAAGTGACCTGCACAACAATCTGTATATTGTATCAAAGTATAAGGTGGCTAATAAATAAGCGAAACACACAACAGGTCACCACATGACTCAATAGGCAACCACAATTCTATTTACTTGAAGCCAAAACTACAACTCTAATTCCTTATCTCTATAGACGTCAAGATACACCAAAGGTCCGTCGGTGAGCTATGTAGATTATATGCATTGCAATCACATATTTCCTATGCCAAGCTAATTGTTATGCTGTCAATATCAACATGAAATTCTACGCAACTTATTACATAGCCCTTAAGGCGTCGACAAGGCAATAAGATTCAATAGTCAACTAAGTGATGACAATTTACATAAGGTGATTGTTTTGACACTTTTAACATGAGGCGATAACTAAATATGACTAATCCCGACAAAGGAAACTCACTTGTATACATATGTATAACTCCAACATCCAACTCAATCAACAACTATTATGGCTATAAGTACAATAAAAGAATAAGTCGTAATAACTATACAATGAAGAAACTTACCAAAAAGTTTAGCCTTACATACCTTTTTATTGATTCTAAGTAGCTTATCCAACCTCCGCTCGTACACCCATACTATTTTCAACAAGTTAAATTTCTATACTTGGTTGCCCAAATAACTCACCTCATCATAACTACTTCTCAAGGAAACTAACTAGCTCTTTAGCTTCTTCTATAATACCATGATTAACCGACAATGATTGTAATCCGATAATCACAATTATGTATACACCATCTCTTACTCACAAACTTGATATAAAATCAGCACCGCGAATATGAATTTTTAACAAGAACAATAGTTTATAGATATCTAACAATCAACTTGTCTATATCATGCAAGATTTGAAAACACATAAATTAGTTTCCAAGATTAATCAACTTGGGCTCCATCCATGACAAATCACTAAGAGTAGATATATTTTAACTTACAATATTTGTTCACTTATAATGTAGTCATCAGAATAAACTTGGTTGTCATGGACATGAATATGAACGTGAGAATTTGGCAAACATCTCAAAATCAATACATGTGCTTTCATACAAATGTGTGCAGTAGTAAGACATTACAAAGTTATTTACCAAAAAAAACAACAAATCCTTGATTTTAGTCCATAAATTATCTAAATGGAAAGCATCTGTAAAGAATACTTTAAGTAACATCACAATTTTTAGTCAAAATCTCAGAGAAGTTTCACCACCCTAAGTTCCCAACTAGACACGGAATCGACACCATCAAAGACGAATTTTTAACAATAATAACACTAATTATAACACGGAATCGACACACCAAAGACAAATTTTTAACAATAATAACACAAATTATAGTCTAGAAATATCTAAATATCGATTCTTTGATAGCACATACCTTGAATATCATAAACCTTAAGGAATCATGCCAATAAAATAAAGAAATAACTTTTACATACCTTAGAATTCAAACTCGAATAAATAGATATAGATAGCTGACTTTCTTTATGAAACATGAGTAGCACTGGTAAACCCACAAACTTGGACCATGTTTAAGACGGTGGGCATAGAAGTATATGAATAATAAGGTTAAACACATCAATTGCATATCCTCCTACCAAAGCTACATGTACCCACTATTTAAAATTTAATACTCAGGTGAGAGAATAGTATTAGATACACAATCTGATACATGTACCCACTATATAAAACTTAATACTCAGGTAAGAGAATTATATTAGATACACAATCTGATACGTGATATATATATATATATATATATATATAAAAAAAAAAATTGGGTGCCACATAAATGGGTGGTCTAAAATTAACTACAATTAATTAATAAGAAACTTATCACTTTGAATTGAAAATGATGCCCTCTTGTTAATCATTGTTGCACTCTCCCTCCACTTCCACGTGGAAGTGGGGGGTGACGTTTTCAAAATATTTTGATTCCATTGTATGTCTTCAGGTGTCGCATAAATTCGTGGTAAAATATATATAACTTTTCTTTGAATATATTATAATTTCGAGAAAATTATTTCAAATATATTCTATCTCACATGGCTAGACTTACCATCTTTGTTAAATATTAATACTTTATAAAATTCATATAAAAATAAATTTATATTCAAATATGTCGTAACAAAAGATTTATCCATAAATATTGAGGCATTTTAGGAAGAAACTAAAAATATACTCTATCAAATTTCAATTTAAAATCGATATTTTCAAACATAAGATGTGTCCCAATGAAACTTTCAAATTTAGACTCGCAAGCCTTCGATATAAGACGAAGGACAATCATAAATACCCGAGGTGTTACAGGATCGGGTCCATGTCAGTACATATTGGATCGGCTGTCACGCCGATACATATTGGATAGGGTACCGCGTGGGACATATTGGATCGAGTGTCATGCCGACACACTAACTATTGGCTTAGATGTCACAACGACACACTAACAGTTTGGGTATGGATTCCATGAGAGGACCATCGTTGACTGTTGCATTTGAGATTGACACTGTGAACTGTTTATTGCTCATAAAATGATAATTGGTAATGTGTTTCTATATATGCCTGTTTCACTATGTTGTGGTTACTTGTATATATTTCGATTACTAGACTGATCGCGTGATCCTACCAGTACATTGTTGTTGTGTGTACTGATACTACACTTTCTCTTTTTTTTTTGCATATAGGGCATATTCAGGTGGCTACTGACAAACCTCAGCTAGGAGATCATTGACTTATCGAATTCAAGTGTGAGCCAACTCTTTTAGACTGTCTTGGATTCATCTATGATTTCTGTCCAATTTCTTCGGACTTAGACCTTTTCAGACTTTATTTTACACTATTATTTTTCAGAGTTGCATCCCCTTATTCTAAACCTTTAGTAGAGTCTTGGTACAATGAATTTTAGGTTCTAGGGGTTAACTTCTGCATGTTTATTTTGTTTGATTATTTGTTTTCTGAGTTTATGGGAACTCAGTTTAAAACTATTAATTAAAACTTGTTTACATATGTTTAATACCGTCTTTTAATTGTATTGCGTAGTTGGATTGTACTAATGGTTCTCTCACTGGAGGGTAAGCATGGGAGCCACTCATGGCCTGTTTGTATCATGACATAGTTTATATCAGATCCCTATAATCAAGTCATCCTCTCAGGGAACACAACTCTTTCCCTTAAAACTAAGCATCCCACCTGCATCAAGAGCTACATCTTATGCCTTGCCAGACACTGTCTTCCTTTTAGGCTCATTCAAACTCTCATCTTGAAATGGCTTGGCTTTGATCTCTTCAATAAAAGTGGGTCTAACCTCAATACTGAACAACACCCCATTTTTCTCTGATATGCCTACCTTCGTGAACTTGGTCTCCAAAACCTGAATCTCCCTAGCCAAGGGTCTCTTAGAAACACTCAAACAAGACTGCCCATACTAATTGATCTCCTGCTCTATGCGTCTGCCACTATATTAGCCTTACCCGAATGATATTGAATAATGATCTCATAGTCTTTAAGCAACTTCATCCACCTTCGCTATCTCAAATTTAAATCTTTCTGAGTGAACACATATTGCAGACTGTGATGATCAATAAATACTTCACACTTGACACCATACATGTAATGTCGCCAAATTTTGAGAGCAAATACTACCATTTCCAACTCCAAATCATGCGTCAGGTAGTTTCTCTCATGAACTTTCAACTACCGCGAGGCATAAGCTATGATATTCTTATCCTTCATCAACACAACACCCAACACCGAATGTAAAAAATCACAATAAATAATGAAATCCTTACCTTCAATTGGCAATATCAGAATAGGTGCCGCGGTCAGAAGAATCTTGAGCTTTTGGAAGCTTTCTTCACATTTGTATGTCCACTCAAAATGTACCTCCTTCTAATTCATCCTTGTCAAGTGTGTGGAAATAGAAGCAATTTGTTTCACAAACCTCCAGTAATAGCAGGCAAGTCCCATAAAACTCCTAAACACAGTACAGAACTAGCTTGGACCTTGACTGTTTCAATCTTTTGAGGATCTACCATCACCCTTCTTTTGAAACCACATGTCGCAAAAAAACAACTGAAGACAATCAAAATTCACACTTAGAAAATTTTGCATATAATTTTTGTTTCCCAGGAATTCTAGAATAATATGAAGATGGTCTACATATTCTTCCTAACTCTTCGAATAGACCAAAATGTCATCAATGAACATATTACAAAGGAAACTAGGAATAGCTTGAACACCCCAATCATCAAACTCATGGAGGCCACAGGCGCATTGGTTAACCCAAACAATATTACCAAGAACTCATAGTTTCCATACCGAGTTCTGAATGCTGTTTTAGGTACATCCTCAAGCGTAATCTGCACCTGATGGTATCTAACCTTAGATTAATTTTAGAAAATACTAATGTACCCTGCAACTGGTCAAAGAGATCATCTATATGAGGCAACATGTACTTATTTCAGATGGTGACCCTATTCAATTGCCGATAGTCTATGCACATCCTTATACCATCCTTTTTATTAACAAACAAGATCGGAGTACCCTATGGGAAAACAGTAGAATGGATGAAACCTTTATCAATGAGCTCTTTGATTTGAGCCTTATGCTCCCTTAATTTTTCTAGAGCCATGCAATAAGGAGGGATAGAGATTGGGTGAATGTCCGGCTCCAAATCAATACAAAAATCTATATCCCAATCTGGAGGCATACCAAGCAAATCAATAGGAAACACCTCCTTAAACTCAAACACTAAAGGAATAAACTAAATAGAGGGGGACTTTGCTTCAACATCCCAAATTTGAGCCAAGTATGCCAAACAATCCTTCTCTACTAGTTTCCTAGCCCGGATGAAAGATATGATCTTACCTGGCTTAGGCATGTACACCCTTTCCCACTCTAATCTTTTCCTAATTGAGATCTCCAAAGTCACAGTCTTTGCATTACAGTCAAGCACAACATAATAGGGAGGACAACCAAGTCATGCTTAGCTCAAATCAAACCACTCATATACCAAATGACCAAATTAGCCCAAATCTAATAACCCATAAGCAGAATAGACCAAATTATTGATATGTTGGATTCCTCCATCCATGTTTCTATCCTAGTTGGAGAGTCTCTTATAGTCACCCATATATATCATGGAACCTAGATCAAATAAGATAGTAGCCATCTGGTCACAGACAAAAATAGTACTTGTGATCACTAAATCAGATGTCTCAGCTTTTGTCCTACCCTAGAAATCATAAAATTATGTCTTGTCATTCTGATGGGAAATGTCCCTACCTGGTTAACATTTTCTTGGCCTTCATAAATTTCCTCCTCATGCACCTTAAAGACGTCCTCTGTCATTATTACCTTCGCCTGTTGGTACCACTGCTTTGGTCTGCTGCTGTGTGGGATTAGTCATGCGAGGTGGGGACAACCTCTCCTTATAAGCTCTAGTTCCCTACAATTATAACAATTGCAGTCAAGGGATAACCTACTGCTTGGTGTGAAAGAAGATCTCTAACCATCTTGAGTAGGATTCTACTTTGGAGTCCCTGAGTAACCACCCATAGAAGCGGGCATAGTTGACTAAATTGGATGGGTGGCCTAACATAAAGAAAGACAGTCGAGTTTATGGCTAAGTTTCAAAACTGTCAGCAAGTGAAGTATGAGCATTAAAGTCCTACTGGTTTACTTTAGAGGATGCCCATTCTTGAATGAAACTAGGAACAAATATCTATGACTTTTATGATGGGTCTTCCTAAGACCTTGGGAAAATTTGACTCCATTTGAGTTGTGATTGACAAATTGACGAAGTCAACCGACTTTATTCTGATTAAAGTGGATTATAATACTCAGTAGTTGGCAAAATATTTATGTGAAGGAGATAGTAGGATTGCACGGGGTGCCCCTTTCTATCATCTCAGACCGTGGTATGTAGTTTATATTGAAGTTTTAGGGAAAATTGCACGAGGAGTTAGGCATAAGGAGTTAGGCACTCAACTCATTTTTAGTGCAACCTTTCATCCACATACTGATGGCAGTCGGATAGAACAATTCAAGTGTTGAAATATTGGCATGTGTAATTTATTTTGGAGGACATTGGGATAAATTCCTACCTTTGTGTGAGTTCTCCTATAACAATAGTTATCACTCCAGCATTGACATGGCACTATTTGAAGTACTTTATGGGAGGAGATGTAATTGGGTGATTTGAGGCTTGAGATGTGAAACATTTGGGGGTTGATTTGGTAAAGAATGCTCAGGATAAGGTAAGAAGTATCCAAGCTAAGCTTCTAGTAGCCTAGAGTCGACAGAAAGAGTATGCAAATCGCAAGATGAGGGATATAACATTTCAGTCGGGTGAACAGGTTCTTCTGAAGATGTCATCCATAAAGGGTGTGATGAGATTCAATAAGAAGGGCAAGCTTAGTCCTCGCTACAATAGCCCATTTGAGATTTTTGATTGTGTAGGACCAAAGGCGTATAGGTTGGCTCTACCGCCTAACCTATATGGAGTCCATTTAATATTCCATGTATCCATGTTGAAGAAGTACCATGAGGATGGAGATTATATCATCAAGTGGAACTCAGTCTTATTGGACAAGGATCTTCAGTATGAAGAAGAACCGATTGCTATTCTTAATCGTGGTGTCCGAAAGCTGAGGACCAAAGATATTAAGTCGGTGAAAAGGTTTAATGGAAGCATCATCTAATTGAGGAAGTCACTTGTAAAACCGAGAAGGACATGTGAGACGAGTATCCCTAGTTGTTTGATGATTCAGGTACTACTCTATTTTTGTCTTAGCCTAGTTTTCCTATTTTGGTCACTCAAGGACGAGTGGTAAATTGATATCTATTTTAATGACATTTTTCCATCGTTATGGATGTCAATGGAGGAGGAATTTGGGCCAGAAAATTTTTGAGTAGTAACATGAGAATTTTGAGCTTAGACCAGACTTGGACGAAATCTGAGCTAGGAGAGGTCTGTAGTAATCTAGTAATGGATAGATGGTTAAATTATGAGTTTGATCAGTTGATATCCAAGACATTTAAGGAGCTTGTACGGCTTTGCGGAATCGAATTAGAACGAGTATAACTCTCATAATTGATCTTGGCGTGAAAAAGTTGTTTTAAAACTTCAAGGATTGGTGGCAGGGGAGGATCTAAGTGGGAGGTAGAACCCCCTCGATCGGAAAATTATATTGTATATATAAGGTCAAATATGAATATTATAAATATATAACCTTAAATGAACCACCTCTACACTACTAAAAGGTGTAGCTCAATGTTTAGGGGGTTCAACTTGTCTTCGAGGTTGCGTGTTCAAATCCCCCTAACAACATATTTTGAAGTTTTATTTTTAAGTTTGATCTTTTCTCACTCCTTTTTCATTTTTAATAAGCAATGATCTTTCTTAGTCCTTTACTCCTTTTCATTTTTAATGAATAACAAGGGGTTTTCTCCATTTTTAGTTAGCGTATATTTGTATGTATTTATTATTTGAATTGCTAGTATTTTTTATTTTACTCAAGTATAATTATTAGATCTAAAATATTATGTGAGGGATTTTTCACATAATTGAAATGAAAAATATTTCAATTCTCTTTCTTTCGATGCTCTCAATATTAGTTTAAAGCCCTAGCAACATTTCTATAATTTCTAATTGATTTTAAATATTAACACACTTCTCAGCTAAGAAAAAAATCACAATATGTATATCTCTTTTTATTTATTTTATGTCACGTTTGTTTAAAAGATTTTTACATTTGACTAGTTTTACAGCTACAAAATTTTTGTGTTTTGTCAACTTTTACCGTTTATGTTATCGAGTTATATAGCTTGTTCTTTTTAGCTATATCTTTTATCGCTCAACCTATAAATATTGATGTTGTTCAATACTTTTTAATTTTATTTTTTATCGTTATTGAGTACTAAATATATATATTATAGTATTAATAATTCAATCATTACATCTCTTCTTTAAAAAATTATGTTTTTGGAGGTATTAATTTGAAAGAAAAAAAGAGTTTAAAATAAAGTAGGACACTGCAAAATGAGAGGTAAAAAAAAGCACAGTATTTTTTAAAAAAGGCCCGATGGTGAATAGAAAAGATGGGGGGAAATATTAAAAAGGGAAGGTGGGTTAAATTTAGAGGGCACTTTACTTTGCTTTTTATCCTGTAATTCTTACGTATTTACTTCTTCATATTTCGAACCCCCTGAATGAAAATTTTGGCTCTGCCACTGATTGATGGTATATTGCGAAATGGGGGCTTGGGACTCAAATTCTGAGTCTCTCTTTCCGTGCAATCTGCCATGGTAGGATTATTCTCATTATGGCTGGTTGATCCCTCTATTGAGGGCCAGTCGCGATTTAAACAGGTAAAAGTTCCAAAAAGGAAATTACTTCTCCAGTTTCACTTGTTAGAGATAAGGGACAACCTAGGGCAATTTCTTTTCAATTTTCCACCGATTCTCGCTTTAAAGGTAAGTTAAATACTCCCCTAACTTGTATTTGATTCTTAGAACCTAGAATCCATAGTAATTATCATAAAGGAGGGTTCTTGGCCTGAGTTTAAAGATGGAAAAGGCCCTAGTTGGATAATAAGATCATGAACTTGACCAAGAGTTAGTATTCTGATATAATTCGGGTAACTTAAGCCATTGTTCATTGATTCCTTGTGTTTTTTATTTGTTTTAGACCAAGAACAAACCAAGAGACTCCGAAAAGGGAAAGCACAAGTTCCTTAAGAGTATGCAAGCTTGGTTTCGAGGTAGGTGATTGTTTATTTTTCTGCCTGTGTTATATGTGCTTGTTAACTGCAGTGATAGTATAACATGCATGAATGTGAATAGGGAAGATACAATGAACCTAATGAAATAATTATTGTGACCAATTGTTTGCAATGAACCTGTTACTTCATTATGCAAGTGTGTGAACTGTTCATTGTGGATTATGTTGTGATTGTGATTGCTATTTTTGGACGTGATTCACGTCGATACATATTGGATCGGGTACCATGTCGGTACATATTGGATCGGGTGTCATGCCAACACATGTTGGATCGGGTACCGCACCGGTACATATTAGATTGAGTGTCACGCCGACACACTAACTATTGGATCGGGTGTCACGCCGACACACTAATAGTTTCTGTACAAGTTTCATGAGTGGACCATTGTTGACTGTTGCATTTGAGATTGACACATGAACTATATATTGCTCATGAAATGATAATTGGTAATGTATTTTTGTATATGTCTATTTTACTATATTGTGGTTACTTGTATATATTTCGCTTATCAGACTGGTCGCGTGATCCTACCAGTACATTGTTATTGTGTGTACTGATATTGTACTTGCTCTTTCTTTGTGGAGTACATGGAATCTTCAGGCGGCTATTGATAGACCTCAGTTAGGAGATCATTGACTTATCGAATTCAAGGGTGAGTCAGCTCTTTCAGGCTGTCAGGGATTCATCTAGGATCTCAGTCAAATTCCTTCGAACTTAGACCTTTTCAGACTCTGTTTTATATTATTATTTTGTGAGGTTGCATTCCCTTACTTTAAATCTTTAGTGGAGTTTTGATACAATGACTTTCAGGTTCTAGGAGTTAACTTTCGCATATTTATTTTGTTTGATTTTTTTTTCTGGATTTATGGGAACTCAATTTAACACTATTAATTAAAACATTTCCATATGTTTAATGACATCTTTTAGTTGTATTGCCTAGTTGGATTGTAGTAATGGTTCTTTCATCGGAAGATAAGCGTGGATACACCTGGTTTGCTGCAAGAAGAAGTAGCTACATGTGTCAATAGCCAATCATATAGGCTCACAAAATCTAAATTTACAGAACACTTTACTTTGATGTTGGTATAATATGTTAAATGCTGATTTCGTACTTTTGTTGTTGGCTTATAATATATAGAAATTCAGGGTTATTTTATTTTATTTTTGCAACAAAAAAAAATTAGTTGGATTTGTCTGTTTGCCATGTATGTTATTTCAAATAAAGATTAAGATTTCGAATTTTTAAATGTGATAGAAAATTTTAGCTAATATGTCTTTTAGTTAATTGTAATACTCTAAATTTTTACATAAAAATAGTCTTAATAAACATTAACTTCGTGATATCAAATTAGGTGCAAACACTATAACACGTATTTTGGCAATATAATAGATACTTATATGAAAATAGATTTTGAAATAAATATTGACGATGTGATATTGATTTAATGAAAAAATTATCGTGTTGTTAGATATGACTTTCAGTTTTCTTTCATGAAAATTTTCAGTTTATTATTAATTAAACGTAATACATTCGTGCAAAACACATACAATTAAATCATGAAGGTCTGTAAAAACATGATTGAACCTTTTGACCTACATTAAAAGACTTTATACTAGATAAAATTGTCATTTACTATTTGCTTCATATATAAGAAATAATATTTAATTATTTTAGAAAAATCATCATAATTGTTTCCTTTGTAGACCTGGGTTACAACTATTATAAAATTAGTACCAATACTATTAGGATACCTAATACTACAATTTTTTGTTAGTCTTTTAACTTCTTTTTTGAAGTTTAGGAGTCTATTTTGTTAGAGTTTGTCCTAGTTTATAATTATAATTAGAATTAAATTTTTTGATGGAATTTTTTTTAATTGAAAAAGACCTCTTCCATACTAATTAATCCTTTTTTGAAAAAAAAGTTTTGAATTTCTATAAATTGAGGATCTTTTTCCCTACATATAATAGAACTATATCCACAACATAGACGTTAAAGAGTTTTGTTTAGAGGAGATTATTTTCTCAATAATTATTTTGTCTCTAATATTAGTTATTCCAATATTCAGGTCATACTTGACCAAACCATATTAAATATTATGTCTCTTTTATTATAATTTTCTTTCATCTAATTTATCATTGTTAATGATTACAATTGTTAGCTTCCACGTGACTTCATGTTATTTCAATATGAATATTTTTATCAAACCTAATTAACTCTTTACTTTAATTGTAATTAAAGCCTAAAATTCTATTACAATAGACAAATATATAGAGAGAGAGTAAAACCTCTATAAATGTATATGCTTGGGATAGAAAAATAATATTCATTTATCGAGATTATTAATTTATCGATAAATGCATAAAATATTTATTTATTGATAAATAAATATTTATTATTCTAGAGACTATTTTGCAGCATGTGCCATAAGAAACAAAAAAAATTGAATTAAGAATTTTAAAAGTTTAAATCTAGGAAACTAAAAAGTTAGTCTTTGCATATTTATTATTTAAATCTAGGAAAACTAAACGAATTTAGTGAAGTTTAATGTTTATAATTGATCTACTATTATTGACTAATTAAATATATATAAATTCTTGATATATTCTAGTAATTATTACTTTATATTTTTTTTGGGCCTTTAATACTTTATTTTTAATTATTATCTAATGCATTTAATGAGAATATTACTTTAATATAACTGGCCCAAGTCGGAATCGGAGAAAAATATTCATTTAGCGAAATTATTACTTTATCGAGGTTTCACTATATATATATGAGGTTTAATATTTATTTATATCATTTTTAAATAGATATGATTTATTTTAATGTCCATTGCTCTATTTTAATAATTTCATTTTTATGTATATAATTTTATTAACTTTTAACTTTTTTGATTTTTGTGATACACACATACACTGAACTAGTTTAAGTAAAAAGGCCTTAATTTTCTTAACCATTGGCAGTGGACCAATTTGGCCTCGGAGGAAAGAGCCAGTTGCAATGAAATAACAATGGAAAATTTTCATATATGGTAAACATTTTAAGCCTAATTACTCCATATGAATATAGTTTCCCTAATTACTTAGAATGACAAATTTATGTTTGCTATGGTATATTTAAAATTGTATAAACTGAATTTTAAGTAAAAAATTATACAAAATTTCTTTGCTTTTAAAATCACTGAAAAGGCACTAAACATCATTTACATATATGGAACAAATTCCACATTGCACACAATTTGTATTTCAATAGAATATTTTTCACGTTCTTCTTTCTTCTTCTTCAGCAAACACGTCATTGTTGTCACGCCCCGAGAGAATACCCTAGGCATGGCCGGCACTCAGAAATCATATCTAGCCTCCGAGAGAACCACTTGGTCTCATTATTCATTCGTTCATCAGCGTAAGACTTAAGTGAAAATAAGAATACTTATGTGGGCTCGCCATCATCAACATCAAATGAAAGAAATAATCCTTAGAAGAAGTAGTTTCAAAGGAGAACTACTCCGATTACATCATCAAACTCTGTCTATAAAGCATCTAACACTATCAGACGGTGCCAATGACATGTCCATGGCTACATCAAAAGAAACATAATACTCAACAAATAATAAAAGGATAAAAAGTTTCTTCTAATACAAGAAGGACTCACCAAATAGCTGAAAAGTAATGATCTTCAACGATGCGCCTATTGAGGATCTCTAACACCTGTATCTGCATCATAAAATGATGCAGGTCGAACAACATCAATACATGAAATGTACGAGTATGTAAAATGGCAGAAACGTAAGGATAGATATCAAGAAACTCCTCTTAGGAAGACTCAGCTCAGAACTCAACGTTATCTCAACATCAATATGTTACGCAAGTTTAAAAAAATAATAATAAGCAATGCTTACTTAGTTGGAAGTTTCTCTAACTGACAACCATCACTTATGAGCTAGTGATGATACAATGAAGCGATGACGTTGCCACATCCATCCAATACCTTGCCAGAGTAAAGGACATCACCATCTTGGATCTAATCATCGAAAAAGACACATAAAACTAGGAGAAGGAAGCAGTCCTATTTTTGGGACTTAAGAGGCATAGCCTCCATCCTGCGTTGCCTACGTAGTTCTAGGGTTTGAGTCAATTAAACTCTTGCCCAACTTGATGTTCAATACTACTCCCAAAATATATGCTCATATTAACCTCATCATCTAGTCTTATTGGACTTTTATTTAAAACGTCAAATTCATCTCATTACCTCTTCATCAATCACTATATTTCAAAACATCTTACTTAAAACATCATTTAATCCAAAGAATCAAATTCATTTAAACTCAATTCTTTTTATCTTTCAAAAATTAATAATATATATATATATATAGTATTAATTCAAATCACTCTTTTTGTCAATGAATATTAAAAGCCAACATCTTTACTCAAAACACGCGTAAAAATATTCATGAATATCAAATCAATTTGGATTCATGAGAAAGTAGCCACAAACAATAATTCTAATAACATGAGAGATAAAAAAAATAATAATAATCTGAATGCATAAATATATCTAACTCACTAGAAGAAGAATTAACTCATTTAGAATTCAAGAATTAGGGTAAAACTCAACTATAATTCAATTACAATGAATTTAAATATTGAGAGCACGGACGAACTCAATTCAATGCTATGAATAGCCTTACATACCTAGAATTTGAAGTTTTACTCCGAATTGAAGAACTCAATGACCACACTTGAACCCTTAGTCTTTTCTCCTAGCCAGAACGTCTTGTGTACTATCCGGAGTATAAGAATCACCGAAATAGTTATTCTACACTACTAAAAACTAAAACTATATTTGAAAATGAGTAAAGAAGTGTATAGAGAGAAGAGTTGCTTGAGAAAGCTTGATGAATAAAATAAAAAAATAAGATCGGTATTTATAGGTGTGGAGGAAGGACCTAACAATAAATAAAAATAATTACAAAGGATGATCTTGAAAATTCAATGAAGGATTGTGATCTCATGGATGATGTCAAATGGAGGACCATTGATGACATGGTGATGTCAAATGGATCTAGATCTTTCCATTGTTGGTGAGATGAACCTTCTTTTAACAAAATACCCATTTTTGGAGCTGCATTTGAAGAAGATAAATTCCTCATTAGGATTTGATGTCTTTATATGAATTGTATATCTAGACGTGTACTTTAATTTTGTTCAAGCATCAACCAACTTGGAGAAACCTACCGTGAGATATGATTTTTCTTCTACAAAGACTCTATTTCATCACATCACCATGTATTGCAAAAATTAATTAAAATAACCTATGTATACTCTGAATCTTAAGATATGTTCTAAGTTGTAGGTAATGCCGTTGGAGTTATTCAAAAAATTGAATCACCTAATTTGAACTATTCTATGAAAAGTTATCCCTAAAATACAGAAGCAGTATCATTTTCATCGAGAATTGAAACACCACATACAACGTTTTAGGGGGTGTTACAATATCTCTACCTTGGTATTATTCGTCCTCGAATAAAGACAAAACTAAGAGACATGAATAACGAATATCATCAAAACATCAATTTCTTAAAAGCTCTGATACTCAAATGTTCAAATAACACATACTGAAATAGTCAATGACTCAAACTCAAGAATACACATCAACTCAAAGGTAGAAGTAAGGAATATTACCTTGAAAATCATCCTCAGAAGGCATGAATAGATGAAGATATTTAGACTTCATATCTTCTTCAGCTTCTCATGTTGCCTCTTCAATAAATTAATTTCGCCATAGGACTTTAACAGATGTCATTTCCTTAGTTCTTAATTTGCGAACTTGACTATCAAGAATCTGGATTGGAATCTCTTCATAACTCAAACTCTCTTTCACCCCAATGCCCTCAGTTGGTACAACAAGTGAAGGATCTCCCAAACACTTCTTAAGCATAAAGATGTGAAACACGGGATGAATAACTGTTAATTCTAGGAGCAACTCCAATTCATAGGCTACATTACCAACCCTCTTCACAATATTATAAGGATCAATGTAGAGGGGACTAAGCTTCCCTTTATTTCCAAATCTCATCACATCCTTCATGGGTAAAACTTTCAAGTATACCCAATTATACACTTCGAACTCCAAATCTCTCCTCCTAACATCAACATAGGATTTCTGGCGACTCTGAGCAGTCTTCAACCTCTTTTGGATGGTTTTCACCTTCTCCATAGCTTGGTGAACCAAGTCTGGTCCAATCAACTTAGCTTTACCAACTTCAAACCAACTAATTGGTGATCTACATCTCCTCCCATACAGAGCTTCATAAGGAGCCATTTGAATACTTGAATGAAAGTTATTATTGTATGCAAACTCAATAAGAGGTAAATAATCATCCCAATTACCTTTAACGTCGATGACACAGGCTCTCAACATATACTCTAAAGTCTATATCGTACGCTCTACTTGGCCATCTATCTGCGGATGAAAAGCAGTACTAAGGTTTACTCTTGAACCCAAACCCTTCTGAAACGACTTCCAAAACTGAGTAGTGAATTAAGCTCCCCTATCTGAGATGATAAAAAAAAGAAACTCCATATAGTCTAACAATCTCTCTAAGATATAGTTTGGCATAATCCTCTGCAGTGTCCATAGTCTTAACCGGCAAAAAATGAGCTGATTTGGTCATCCTATCCATAATCACCCAAATAGAGTCATATTGTTTGCGGTTTCGCGGTAAACCGATAATGAAGTCCATGTTGATCATCTCTCACTTCCATTCCGGGATCTCTATATTTTGAGCCACTCCACAAGGCCTTTGATGCTCAACTTTAACTTGTTATCAGTTCGGGCATTTAGACACAAACTCTGCTATATCTCTCTTCATTCAACTCCACCAGAATATTTCTCTCAAGCCGTGGTACATCTTTGTCAAACCTAGATGGATAGAATACCTAGAATTATGGGCTTCTACCATGATTCTCTCTCTAATGCCATCAACATTTGAAACACATAATCTCCCTTGATATCTCAACACTCCATCTCCTCCTTTGGCAAAATCCATTGCCTTCTACTTGTGAACCTCATCTTTCAGTTAAAGGAGAATGGAGTCCTGATCTTGCTTTCCTTTCACCTCTGCAACTAGAGATAATTCAGCACCATTCCAGACTAGTATACTGCCCTCACTAAAGTTAATAAGTTGAACTCCCAAATGCGCAAGTCTATGCACTTCCTTTGCCAACTCTTTTTTTTCCTCTTCCACATGGGTCGTACTCCCCATGGATAACCTTCTTAGAGCATCGGCAACTACATTTGCTTTACTTGGGTGGTAGAGAATGCTTATGTTATAATCCTTGAGCAACTCTAGCCATCTCCTATGCCTCAAGTTCAGCTCTTTCTAACTAAATACATACTGCAAGCTCTTGTGGTCCGTGAATACCCTACATGTACACCACAAAGATAGTGATGCCAGATCTTAAGAGCAAATACCACAACAGCTAACTCAAGGTCATGAGTGGGGTAGTTCCTCTCATGAGTCTTAAGTTATCTGGAGGCATAGGCAATGACCTTACCTTTCTGCATCAACACACATCCCAACCCAACTCTGGAAGCATCACAATAGATTATAAAACCATTTGTTCCCTCGAATAGGGACAGTATTGGAGCAGTAGTTAATCTAGCTTTCAACTCTTGAAAGCTTTTCTCACAAGCATCAGACCATTAAAACTTAGCCTTTTTCTGAGTCAGCTTAGTCAATGGTGAGGATATGGATGAGAATCCCTCAACAAACCTCCTATAGTAACCAGCCAAACCTAAGAAACTCCTTATGTCGGTTAGAGATATGGGTCTGGGCCAGTTCTTAACTGCCTCAATCTTTTGAGTATCAACTCAAATTTCATCACTAGAAATAATATGGCCTAGGAACGCAATAGACTCAAGCCAAAACTCATACTTCGAAAACTTAGCATACAACTCCCTCTCTTTAAGAGTTTGAAGGACAATTCTAAGGTGGTTATCATGCTCACTCTTACTTCTAAAGTAGACCAAAATATCATCGATGAAGATAATCACAAATGTATCTAGGTATGGCTTGAATACCCGGTTCATGAGGTCCATAAAAGTTACAGGAGCATTTTTCAATCCAAAGGACATAATAAGAAATTCAAAATGACCATAGCGGGTTCGGAAAGCCATCTTCGGGATGTCACATTCTCTCATTTTCAATTGATAATAGCCTGATCTGAGGTTTATCTTAGAGAAGCATATGGCACCCTGAAGTTGGTCAAGTAAATTATCTATCTTGGGTAAAGGACATTTGTTCTTTATGGTGACCTTATTCAGTTGCCGGTAATCAATGCACATTCTAAGGGAACCATCTTTCTTTCGCACAAATAGGACATGAGCGCCCTAAGATGAGACACTTGGACTAATAAATACCTTATTTAGGAGGTCTTTCAGTTGTTCTTTTAACTATTTCAACTCAGTGAGAGTCATCCTATAAGGAGGAATAGAGATAGGTTGTGTATTAGGAAGGACATCAATACCAAAGTCTATCTCTCTATCAGGAGGGATTCCGGGTAGATTCTCAAGAAAGACTTCAGGAAACTCACTCACAATGGAAACTGACTCAAGAGATGTAGCTTTATCATTAATATTTTTAACTCAGACTATATGATATATGCATCCCCTAGAGATTAACTTTCTAGACTTAAGGTAGGAAATAAATTTACCCTTAGGCACTACAGAACTCCCCTTCTACTCTAAGATAGGCTCATTTGGAAATTGAAACTTGAAAATTTGGGTCCTACAATCAACTGAGACACAACAAGCATAAATCCAGTCCAACTCAACTAAGTCATCCATGGTATCCCTATGATAGATTGACATAGTACAATCTCTATAAATCCTCTCAACTAAGATAGACTCACCAATAGGAGTAGAAATGCTAAAAGATTCAAGAAGACACTCAGGAAGGATCTTAAATTTACTAGCTAATTAAGGAGTGACAAAAGATAATGTAGCACCCGGATCAAGTAATGCATACACATCAAAAGAAAGGACTCAGAGCATACGAGTAACAACAATAGGTGCATTCTCTTGGTCTTGGTGACAACCTATAGCATAAGACGGTTTGTTCCCCTGTCTGTACTTGAAGCTACACTTCTCTGATTACCTCTATTCTACAGAGCTGTAGAAGAAAAATGAGCTCCACTACTTCCATCTCCCTGTCTCTTTGAAAGACACTTATTCTGGAAGTGACCTGTCTTTCCATATCCGTAGCAAGCATTGGTGCCCATACGACACACTCTCAAATGGAGCTTCTCATATCTAGCACACTATAGCTTTCCTCTAGAATCTTGAGCCATACTTAATTGGGACTAAGTACCCTGAACTCAGAAGTTCTGGTGACCCAACAACCTCTGATTAGGTGTAAAAGCACTTGTTGAAGAAGGTGCATAATTAGAAGACCCCTTCTGAAGAAGGACTTGTTACCCTTCCCTTGCTTCTACTCGTTCTTATGCCTAGCAGACTTAGCCTTATTGCTTAAGTGTTTCTCGCGGTCCTTTTTCTTGTCATCCTCAACCTGCTGAGCATACACCATCAATTTAGAAAAATCCATGTCAGAAACCATTAATATTGCCTTACATTCTCTCTTTACATCTTTGCCTAGGCCAGAGAAAAACTTCCTCATCTTGGACCTCATATGAGGAATCATTTTTGGGGAATATTTGGACAACTGAATAAACTTCAAACTATACTCCTTTACAGTCATGCTCTCCTTCTTGAGGAAAGAAGTGGTCAAGAAAAGCTCTTTCAAACTCATCCCAAACTGCAAGTCCAGTATCCTGGTAGAAAACCAACACAACACCCTCAACCTTAGTAGTATGGATAGCTTTCAAGATCTTCCATATCTAATCAATGAAATTTTGAGGATCCTCCTTAACCTTAGACCCTGTGAAGACTGGCGGGTTCATCCACAAAAAATCTCTAATCCTTATGGTAGAAGACGACTCTTGAGAGCTAGAGCTAGGAGTTGGTGAACTATGGTTACCCATCTAGGTAGCTACCAGTTGAGTGAACATGGCAATAGCTCCTCTGAATTCTAACTCCAAAGTAGGGGTGGTATGAACAGTAGGTATTTGGGGTACCTCAGTAGACCTTGCAGGTCGGCCCCTAGTTCTCGGTGGAGGAATCTCTGACTATGGAACCTCATGCTGGCAGCGTTCCTCTGACTGCCTGTAAATTTAGGAGGCATGGTATGCAACGTATAAATGCACGAATTAGAAAGGAAGTTTTATAGAGTTAAACTCTATACGAACTCAGATTATGAAAGAAGTGAAACAATTCCTAATGTCCTATAGCCTCCTGATTATAAGTGTGGTGTACGACATACCCATAAGCAAGACTCTACTAGACACGGCTTCATAGACACCCTAGGAATCTCAAACTATGTGCTTTGATATCAAGTTTGTCATGCTCCGAGAGAATACCCTAGGCATGGCCGGCACTCAGAAACCATATCTAGCCTCTGAAAGAACCACTTGGTCTCATCACTCATTCGTTCATCAGCATAAGACTTAAGTGAAAATAAGAATACTTATGTGGGCTCGTCATCATCAACATCAAATGAAAGAAATAACCCTTAGAAGAAGTAGTTTCAAAGGAGAACTACTCCGATTACATCATCAAACTCTATCTATAAAGCATCTAACACTATCAGATGGTGCCAATGACATGTCCATGGCTACATCAAAAGAAACATAATACTCAACAAATAATAAAAGGATAAAAAGTTTCTTCTAATACAAGAAGGACTCACCAAATAGTTGGAAAGTAATAATCTTCAACGATGCGCCTATTGAGGATCTCTAACACCTGTATCTGCATCATAAAATAATGCAGGTCAAACAACATCAATACATGAAATGTACGAGTATGTAAAATGGCAGAAAAGTAAGGATAGATATCAAGAAACTCCTCTTCAGAAGACTCAGCTTAAAACTCAATATTATCTCAACATCAATATGTAATTCAAGTTTAAAAATAATAATAACAAGAAATACTTACTTGGTTGGAAGTTTCTCTAACCGACAACCATCACTTATGAGCTAGTGATGATACAACAAAGCGATGTCGTTGCCACAACCATCTGATACCTTGCCAGGGTAAAGGACATCACCATCTTGGATCCAATCATTAAAGTCCTATTTTTGAAACTTAAGAGGCATAGCCTCCATCCTATGCTGTCTACGTAGTTTTAGGGTTTGAGTCAATTAAACTCTTACCCAACTCGGTGTTCAATACTACTCCCAAAATATGTGCTCATATTAACCTCATCATCTAGTCTTATTGGATTTTTATTTAAAATGTCAAATTCATCTCATTACCTCTTCATCAATTATTATACTTCAAAACATCATTTACATCTCATCAAAACATCTTGCTCAAAACATCATTTAATCCAAAGAATTAAATTCATTTAAACTCAATTCTTTTGCTCTTTCAAAACTTAATAACATACATATATAGTATTAATTCAGATCACTCTTTTTGTCAATGAATATTAAAAGCCAACATCTTTACTCAAAACACGTGTAAAAATATTCATGAATATCAAATCAATTTGGGTTCATGGAAAAATAGCCACAATAATAATTCTAATAATATGAGAGACAAAAAAAAAATCTCAATGCATAAATATATCTAACTCAATAAAAAAAGAATTAACTCATTTAGAATTCAAGAATTAGGGTAAAACTCAACTATAATTCAATAATGATGAATTTAAATATTGGGCACATGGACGAACTCAATCCAATGTTATAAATAGTCTTACATACCTAAAATTTGAAGCTTTACTCCGAATTGAAGAACTCAATGACCACTCTTAAATCCTTAGTCTTTTTTCCTCGCTAGAATATTTTGTGTACTACTCAGAGTATAAGAATCACCGGAATAATATTTCTATACTACTAAAAACTAAAATTATATTTGAAAATGAGTAAAGAAATGTATATAGAGAAGAGTTTCTTGAGAATGCTTGATGAATAAAATGAAGAAATAAGGTCGGTATTTATAGGTGTAAAGGAGGGACCTAACAAAAAATAAAAATAATTACAAAGGATGATCTTGAAAATTCAATGGAGGATTGTGATCTCATGGATGATGTCAAATGGATTGATTTCATAGTGATGTCAAATGGATCTAGATGTTTCCATGGTTGGTGAGATGAACCTTCTTTTAATAGAATACCCATTTTCGAAGCTGCATTTGAAGAAGATAAATTCCTAATTAGAATTTGGTGTCTCATATGAATTATAGATATATACGTATACTTTAATTTCATTCAAGCATCAACCAATTTGGAGCAACCTACCGTGAGATATGATTTTTCTTCTACAAAGACTCTATTTCATCAAAGTACCATGTCTTGCAAAAATTAAATTATTTGACATATGTATTCTCCGAATCTTAAGATATGGTCTTCATGAAGGTTGTAGGTAATGTTGGTGAGTTATTTAAAAATTTGAATCACCTAATTTGGACTATTCTATGATAAGTTATCACCAAAATACAGAAAAAGTATTATTTTCGTCGAGAATTGAAACACCACATATAACGTTATAGTGGGTGTTACAATTGTAAAGGGTTTTGAAGCTCGCAACATTCAATAATTGCAATCTCAATTAGTGAATTACGTAATTCAATCATAGAAAATAACATTAATTCATCATCTGATTTTGAAAATTATTTTTGTATATTGAATGAATTGCGTGCATAATTTCTCCATGAATGCGCATATATTTTTAATCATATTTTAAATTAGATTGAATATTTTGAATAATTAGGGAGTAAAATCTATTGTTGATTTGTATAAAAACACGAACATGAGATCTACCTTTCAATTTTTATAGTAAATTAAAAAAATCAATTTTCAGGAATATGAATCTTGTAGTTCATGTTAGTATGACTGTATATTGTATATTGACATCACTTGTATAATTAAAGTTTTATGCTTTGATTGAGTTATGATTGTATATGTTAGTTTGTATATAAAATTAGATATTGTATATTCTGTGTCAACGTGTGATTTTCTGATTTGTATAATATATTCTCTTTTTATTGCACTCAACAATACACAGAAATGGGATCCTTACTATACTGGTAATGCATTATGTTGAATGGGATGATGAAAATTGCTATGTTGATTATACTATTGAGGGAATTGTTTTCAAAGAGAACCATCATATTTAGAGTTGTATAATGTAATTGTAAATCATCTTGATGTTGATGTGACTAGCAAGAGACTGAAGATTGAGTACAAGGTAGAACAAAGCAATACACCTATGTGGATACACAATGACATGGGTGTGACAGTGTATGCAATTCTCAAGAAGGCTAATGATTTAAACAAATATCCGATTTGTATAACTAAAATCAATGATATGTAGAGTCAACTTGTATAGATTTAGTTGACAATTTTGAGACAAATCAATTGGCAATTTTTGATTTGGTGGATCCGCTTGGGGGACTTGAAGCAGCATATTGTGATGAAGTTATTTCAGATCCATATTTTAAGTATGTCGAAAAGGACCAAGTATATAGGGATAAAGCAACTCCTAAATCCGTGATGGAGCAATATGCAATTTCACACCAATTTCAGTATAGAACTAAGAAGTCAAATGCGATCAGGTAATGTTTGAACTGAATAAGAACATATTGTGTTGTATTTGTATATATTTGAGTATAATATGTATGGACTGATATGTTGAATTGAAATTCACCTGTAGCTATACACTAGAATACTTTTCTGATAAGTGTGAATGGAAAATGAAGGAGTCGAATATTAACAAGTCTATAATGTTCAAAATAAGGACCTTCAACAAGGAGCATACATGTCCTTTGAAGGACAAAGTATATTTGCAGAAACAACTAACAAGTAATGTGATTGGAGGGTTGTCACACCCCGAGAGGATACCCTAGGCGTGGCCGGCACTCAGAAACCATCTCTGGCTTCCAAGAGAACCACTTGGTCTCATTACTCATTTGTTCATCAGCAGAAGACTTAAGAATACTAATGTGGGCTTGTCATTATCAATATTAAAAGAAAAAAAGGATAATTCTTAGAAAAAGTAGTTTTTGAGGAGAACTACTCGGATTACATCATCAAACTCTGTCTATGAAGCCTCTAATACTCTTAGATGGTGCCAATGACATGTCCATGGATACCTTGAAAGAAACATCACACTCAACAATAATAAAAGGATAAGGAGTTCCTCCGAATACAAGAAGGACTCACCAAATAGTTGAGAAATAATGATCTTCAACGAAGCGCCTGTTGAGAATATCTAACACTTATATCTGCATCATAAAATGATGCAGGTCGAATGACGTCAGTACGTGGAATGTATGAGTATGTAAAATGGCAGGAAGGTAAGGACAGATATCAAAAAAACTCCTCTCAAGAAAACTCAGCTCAGAACTCAACATCATCTCAACATCAATATGTAATGCAAGTTTAAAAATATAATAATAAAAATAATGGTAATAAGCAATGCTTACTCAGTTGGGAGTTTCTCTAACCGACAACCATCACTTATGAGCTAGCGATGATACAACGAAGTGATGTCATTGCCACATCCATCCAATACCTTGCCAGGGTAAAGGACATCACCATCTTGGATCCACTCATCAAAGTCCTCTTTTTGGGACTTAAGAGGCATAGCCTCCATCCTACGCTGGCTACATAGTTCTGGGGTTTGAGTCAATTAAACTCCTATCCAACTCGGTGCTCAATACTACTCCCAAAATATATTCTCATATTAAAATCATCTAGTCTCATTGGACTTTAATTTAAATCATCAAACGCATCTCATTTCATGTTCATCAATCATTATACTTCCAAAAATATCATTTACATCTCATCAAAACATCTTGCTCAAGATATCATTTGCTCAAATTTATTCAAACTCAACTCTTTTTCTCTTTCAAAACTCAATAAAATACATATATAGTATTAATTCATATAACTTTTTTTTTATCAATGAAGATAATAAAAAGCCAACATCTTTACTCAAAACATGTGTAAAAATATTCATGAACATCAAATCAATTAGGATTCATGAGAAAGTAGCCATGAACAATAATTCCAATAATATGAGAGATAACAATAATAATAATATTAATGCATAAATATATCAAACTCAATAGAAGAAGAATTAATTCATTTAGAATTCAAGATTTGGATAAAACTCAACTATAACTCAATTATAATTAATTTAAATATTGGGCGCATGGACGAACTCAATCCAATGCTATGAAAGCCTTACATACCTTAAATCAGAAGCTTTACTTCGAATTGGAACACTTTTGGACCCCTAGCTTTTTCTTCTCGCCGGTTTGTTTTGTGTACTACCCGGAGTATAAGAATCACCGGAGTAGTATTTTTATACTACTAAAACTAAAACTATATTTGAGGAGTATAGAAGTATATAGAGAGAAGATTTGCTTAAGAAAGCTTGGTGAATAAAATGAGGAAATAAGGTAGGTATTTATAGGTGTGGAGGAGTGACCTAACAATAAATAAACATAATCATAAAAGATGATCTTAAAAATTCAATGGAGAATTTTAATGTCATGGATGATGTCAAATGGTTCTAGATCTTTCTATGGTAGGTGAGATGAAATCTCTTTTAACGGAATATCCGTTTTTCGAAGCTGCGTTTGAATAAGATAAATTTCTTATTAGGATTTGGTGTCTCATAAGAATTGTAGATATAGAAGTCTAGTTTCAGTTAGTTCAAGAATCATCCAATTTAGAGCATTCTATATCGAGATATGAATTTTATTCTACAAACACTCCATTCCATCACAGCACTATGTCTTGCAAAGATCAATTTATTTGATCTACTTAAACTCTGAATCGTAAGATATGTTCTTCATGAAAGTTGTAGGTAATGATGTTTTGGTTACTCAGAAATTTGAATCACCTAATTTAGACTATTATATAAATATTTATGCCCAAATTACTTTAGGCATAAGAGAACATGATCAAAATACTTTTAGAACATGATCAAAATACTTTTAGAACATGATCAAAATACGTTAGAACATGATCAAAATACTTTAGGCATGAGAGAAAAGAATCAAAATACTTTAGGCATGAGAGATCATAATATGATCAAAATACTTTAGTCATGAGAGAACATAATTATGATCAAAATACTTTAGGCATGAGAGATCATAATATGATAAAAATACTTTAGGCATGAGAGATCATAATATGATAAAAATACTTTAGGCATGAGAGATCATAATATAATCAAAATACTTTAGTCATGAAAGAACATAATTATGATCAAAATACTTTAGGCATGAGAGATCATAATATGATAAAAATACTTTAGGCATGAGAGATCATAATATAATCAAAATACTTTAGTCATGAGAGAAATAGTTATGATCAAAATACTTTAGGCATGAGAGATCATAATATGATAAAAATACTTTAGAACCTTTTTATGTCTTTATATAAGGACCTTTGATAAGTCAATAATTTAATGCATTTAAGAGCCAACATAAACTAACATAAGATAGGTGATTAAACTTCAAATATTTAATAATCTATGCAATTGGAATCGTGATATGAAAACCATAAAGTTTAATGCTTGAATTAAATAGAAAACTTTGATAATTCATTTGTACTTCATAAATAAAAGGATCCATTAATTAATAACATTTTAGGGGGTGTTACAGGGGATTATCAAACCTAAGCTGATAGATCACAAATGAAAGTATACGACTGCGGCTATTAAAAATGATGTGAGATTAGATCTCGAAGTTAATGTTAATTACATGTGTGATTGAAGGGCTAAAGAGAAGGCATTGCTATCTTTAAGGGGTACACCTGCATAATCCTACAACAAGCTGCCTACTTATTTGTATATGATGTCTATTACTTATCCAGGATCTCATATACAATTGAAGAAAACTATTAATGATCAATTCTTGTACGTATTTGTTGCTTTGAGTACTTTTATACAAAGATTTAGACATTGTCGACCTGTAGTTGTTGTGGATGGAAGTTTTCTAAGGAGACCATATAATGGAACTTTTGTTGCAGCAAGTACTACAGATAGAGCAGGTATGGTGCATTTTATATTGAATATATATGTTTGTATATATAATTTTTTTGTATATGTATATATATGTGCTTACTGATTTATATATGAATTGATTTGTAGGTCATATATTTTCACTTGCGTACGGTATGATTGATTTTGAAAATGACGCAGTTTGGACATGGTTATTTGAACAACTAAAAGAGGCGTATGGGGAACTTAATAATATGTGTGTTGTGTCTGATAGAAAGAAAAGCATTATAAAGGCTGTCGCGAGAGTGTATATTCATGTGCCTCATTACGCTTGCATATGGCATTTGTGGTGTACTGTGCAAAAAAAAATACAGAAAGTCACACAAAAAGTTGACTGCTATGTTCTACAAAATGGCAAAGACGTGCAAAAAAATTGAATTTCATAGTCTAATGGAGATTGTGGAAAAAGTAGATGTAAGAGTAAAAGAATACTTAGAGTTGGTTGGATATGAAAATTGGGCTAGGTGCTATACAGAAGTTCATTGAGGATGGACTATGACATCGAATATTGTAGAGAGTATAAATGCTGCACTAGTATCAGCTAGAGAGTTGTCAATCTTTAAATGTTTGGAGCAGGTTAGATTTATGTTTGGAAGATGGAACCATGATTATAAAAGGGAAGCCACCGGAACTTTTACGCCATTGATTGAAAAGTATCAGGATATACTTATAGAGAATGAAGCTATGTGCACAAGAATGATGGTATGTATTATTTTTTTTTGTATATTGTTCTTTAAATATAAAGATAAAACTGTATATACAAAGCTTTAATTTATTATTTGTTAATGCGATAACAGGTTTTACCATCGATTGAATAAGTGCACAATTTGAATGATGATGGCAGAAATTTTGTAGTGTGTCTTTAGAAAAAAACATGTTCTTGTGGTAGGTTTCAGTATAAAGAAATACCATGTGAACATGCTTTGGCTATATTGAAATTGAAAAACCTAACAGCAGATGAATATTGCTCTGATTTATACAAATCAAAAACTGTCCTGAAGATTTATGACATGCCAATATATCCCTTACCAGATATTAAAGAGTGGGTCATATCAGAATACATATTGGATGATGTAGTTCTGCCTCTACCTTTCAGGAGACGACCTAGTAGGCCGAGGAAGAAGACTAACGCAAAGGGCTCAAGAGAGTTGCTCTGGAATATGTGAAAAAATACGTGTAGTACATGCGGAGTTGCAGGTCATAACAGGCGTTCATGTAGAAATAAGCCTCAAGATACTTGACGAGTAATAGATTGATTTTATAATTTGAACTTCTGTTGAATTGAAGATGCTTTGCATTTCTATTTTGAATATTTCTCTTGTAATAAATTATTTGATACACTACGAATTTGTGAATTTATTAAAATTCTAAACAGTAATAATTCTTATCGTTTAAGTGCTGTTTTTCGTTAAGATGTTTATTTAAGGATAATTGTATAAATCTAATTTGAAACTTGGAACAACTATGTTTGTATAAGTATACAGGTTAAATCAAAAATGTATAAATGAATATGATAATGTTGTTGACGACATTCGTTTGTATATTTATACAGAATATAAATATATATATATATATATAATTATATAAAAAGTCAAAACTGAATATACAAATTATTTTATGATGCATGTTATTTATAGGTATAATTCATTCTGTAATATTCAATATAAATATGTAGAAGTTAATAGTTTATACACTTGTTTGTTATACCTGTCTAATATGTATAAATATATATAGTATATTTGTGATTGTGTACAATTGAATTTTTTATTTTTTGAATATGTATAAGTTTTTATACTCATATTTGTTGTATAAGTTTTTTTGTTTTTCTAGTTGTTTGCAAATTTGTTAATGATAAGTCTATTAATAAATTGATTTTCGAGACAACGTGTCTTTATATAATTATACAAAATATTTTGAATAGTAAAAAGAACATAATTAAATTTAAAAAAGACATGAATTGCGTACGATCACTAAAAATATTAGTTGATTCAAAATATTACCAACATATTTAACAGCGACAAAAGAATATTGTCAAGCAATGTATGCAAAAAAAAAATACAAAAGCGCATTGTAATGACCCTGAAGGTCATTTTAAGAAATTTTTATAAAAAGGCCATGTTACCCTTCCTAGTACATTCCTCGAGTCATATTTGATTGATATCTGATATCGGTTTTGTAATTTTCTTGAAAGGTTGAATTTTTGGTAAACTTTGAGTTTTAGAAGTTTAGAATGACTCAAAAGTGATATTTGAGATCATTCAGAGTTTCGGGTCTCGAACTAAAATTACATCAATTTCATCAATTTCGGAACATTAAAATTGGTTCAGGAGAGTTGATAAAATCACATTTGGGGGCATATCATGGATTTAAGGGGTTGAGTTGGAAAAAATTGACTTTCTGGCCATAGGTTTGACTTTGGTCAACATTTGAAGATCGAACATTCAAAATTTAATTCTGACGACTCTGTTGGATTCGGAGGGTGATTTTAGGCCTAGGGAGAGTTCTTGTGTATTTTTTGGAAGCTTCGAGGGCATTTTGGTCTTTTGAGGCATAATATTGGTTAGTTGCGACATTTTGATATCTGGGTCAAGGAGGCCTCGAAATAAAATTCTGATGATTTCGTTGAGTTCGGAATGTCGAGTTTAGTAGAATTGCATATATGATTTGTTTATATGGGATCCCGAATGAATCCCGAGGGTCAATTCGAAGACTTTGAGACTTGGTGAAAGGTGTTGGTTCTGGTGACTTCGCTTAAGCGAAGGGGGTGTCGCAAAAACGACCTTCTCTTAAGAGAACACCTTGTGCGAAAGCGAAGGTTCAATTTTGGTGAAGGGTTACGAAAGCGACTAAGGATGACGCTTTAGCGAAGGGGCAGGGGTTCCAAAAGCGACCTAATTCTCGCAAAAGCTAGGGTCTGCTTAAGCGACATCTGAGAGTGGTTTTGGCCGGGGTTTATGCTATTTTTCCATTTTTGAAATTTGGAGCTCGGTAGAGGTGATTTGGAGAAGGATTTCTCGTGGGATTTCATTGGGTAAGTTATTTTAACTCTACTTCGTCATTTTCCAATGACTAATTGATGATTTAAACATGTATTTGGGGATTTTGAATGGGTGAAAATAACCCCTTTTCAAGAACTTTGAGAATTTCTTATAATGGTGATTGTGACTTGATTAGAGCTGGGTTTTTGAAACAGTTTTCGCCATTGAATTCTTAAGCCGAAAAGGAACAAATTCATCCAAAAATTTCCGGACTTAAACCCTATTTTGCGAAGTCGAATTTTGTGTCTTTGACCCTTTTTTACCGAATTTTGCATTTTTAGTATCGTCAGGTTTGATTTCTAATTTTGAAATAATATTTGAATAGATTATGGCAATTCGGAATATAATTGGAAGGAAAAGGCACACGTGGATTGATTGATCGCATTTTGGCTAAGGCAAGTGGACTGTCAAAACTTCGTGAATCTCTTAGAATTCCTGAACATCCCGTTGTATATGTGTTGGGGCGAAAGGAAATGAGGTTATGGGTTTAATTGTGATATGAACTAATCTAAAATGAATTGACGGGTTAATAAAAGGTGATGTGTGATATTATTGAGTATTGAATATTACATGCCACAATCTAGATATCTACGTGTATTTGATAAAATACTTGATAGTCTAATTATGATTACGGTTTGTCTAAATTGATTATTCCTCATTACTTGTGTGAGCATGCTGTTTGCATTGGTTTTGAAATACTCTGATGAGATATATGGGATTGTGAGGCCGATGTCATTTTTGGCTAGAGATTGATAGGCCGAGGTTATTTACGGTTAGATTATATTGTTGAGATCATTTTCAACAGGAGATTGATAGGCCGAGGTCATTTTCGATAAAATTATATTGTCGAGGTCATTTTCGGCGAAAGCATATGGCCGAGGTCATTTCCAGTGGGATTACATTGTCGAGGTCATTTCCGGCGAAAGCATATGGCCGATGTCATTTCCAATGAGGTTGTGGGATTGAGGTCATTTTCGATTAAAGATTATGAGGCCGAGGTCATTTCCGATCAGAGTTTATCATGTCGAGTTTTTTACCGACAATTGCACACATACATGATCATTAAGTGTACATATACATATTCTACATATCTGTGTTGATAGTTTGATGCTTATTTTTGACTTGTGAGTAATTGTACCATACATCTTGTGATATTGAGCTGTGTTCTGTATATTATTGAACGGTATAGTATGAACTATTAGGTTGGGCTAATTTCTGTACAGGTTGTAGTCTGGAGGTTTGGTTGGGTTGAAAACGAAGTTCGTGTATTCTTTAAATTTACTTAGTCGTTCTACTTAGCTTGCTGGGTACTATGTTGTTTGATATTCACCCATGCTTCTACACTTGTGTAGATTTCGAGCCTAGACTTTGATCACCGGCTCTATTCTTGATCAGTCAAGGCTTTTGGGAGTTGAGAGAGGTAGCCATTGATATCCAGCAAACTCTCGTACTTTCTGTATTTTTATGCTTTAATCTGTTTGATAATTGAAGACATATTGAGACTTGTACTTTCATTTGAGTTTTCGATATTTAGCGGTTTTGTCACGACCCAAGCCTAGGGCCTAGACGTGACATGGCGAATGAGGAACCCGAAAGTAACTCAATCAAGCCTCTTAGCATTTTTTTAGCCTTTCATAGGTAATGATGATAAATAAACAAGCGGAAATCATAATAGTAAATCTTCAACTTACATATGTCCAACAATACCTCTAACTATTAAATTTAACGGGGCTAAGACAAGTCCCTAGCCCACCCTCAATCATAATAGAAAAAATGCCATAGTAAAATATCTTAACATATCATAAGCTAGAAAGATAAAGGAGTATTGTTCCCGGAACATGGGAACTCACCAAAAGTAGTCTTCAATGGAATATCAACTAGCCACGTGAAGAAGAACGAGGAGGAGCACTGGTCCCTACATGATGATATCATGTAGGCAAAAGAGTATGCGTTAGTACTTTGAATGTACTAAGTATGTAAGGATGCATGAACATTGAGGAAACATTAAAATATTTATTTAATATGGAACATAATTTAATGTATGCATAATAAATCATATATGTATCCTTTAAAATATTCATTTTGTGGGAAATTAACCATAACCGACATTTAAGACCATGCGAGCTATTACATGAAATCCAACACAACCCCCTACGTTGGCCGGGGAGACTACTTGCCAGGTAGAACTCTGTCAACTTCATTCATTTCTTTAACTTTAACTTTAAGGGCTATTTATGGATCCATTAGCCTAAGCCTACAAGAGCTCCTATGTTGGCACATAGTTAATGAGACAAGGGGTTGCTACTAGAATTCCCTTACCGAATCTCACCTCAATGCCTCATTCGGTGCTAAGTCAATCCCACAGAATAGTTTAATACTTCAAAATAATCATAGCATATAACTTGAGAATTCAAACATCATATTCGGTAGAATAGCTCATTAAAACATTTGATAATTCAAATATGCAAGAATTGTCCTTATTGCATAAAGAATCCATCATTCATATGATTTCATCATTCTTTCATTTCATAAGACTCCCTTTTTTATCATAGATATTGCTTTCATAAACTTTTATTTGGAGTCAAAGCTTTCAAGTCAAACTTTATTAAAAACATAGTAAAACTAGGTGGGTTCAAATCACTTCAACTTACAAATATGTATGTAAATAAATATACATAAATACTTTGAAATCCATTAATTAAAAATCATGTTTTAAACAACCCACCATGAATTTCAAGAACCTTTAAATAGATAAATAGAGGAATTACTTGCAAATCATCAATTCATAATATGAAATTATGTCGCATCAAAATAGATCAATAATCATTAGTTTAACCATGATTCATACTATTAAGTAAAAATAAGAATTTACCATAAGAAAATATTACTTGAAATCAAGATATTTAATTGAAAGAGTTTTTGGACTACATTGGTGGAAGAACCCATGGATAAACACACACATAACTTAGAGTAAAGCTTAAAGAAAATAAATATAATTTATCATATAATTAAAATAATTTATATATGAGAGTGGAAGGAATACTCTCATTAAAGCCTTACATACCTGGAATCCGAAGCTTTAGTCGGTACCGAAAGACTTAATGAACACTCTTGAGTCCTAGCTTCTCTCCTCGCCGGAACGTTTTGTGTACTACCCGGAGTATATGAATCACCAGAATAGTATTTCTTCACTACTAAGAACTAAAACTATATTTGAAAATGTGTAAAGAAGTGTATAGAGAGAAGATTTGCTTGAGAAAGCTTGATGAATAAAATGAGGAAATAAGGTGGGTATTTATAGGTGGGAAAGAGGGTCCTAACAATAAATAAAATAATTATAAAAGAAATCTGAACATTTAGTAGAATATATTGATGTCATGGATGATGTTAAATGGAGGACAATTTATGTCATGAGTGATGTCAAATGTATCTAGATCTTTCTATGGTAGGTGAAATGAGTTATTTTTGACAGAATACTCTTTTTGGGAGCTGCGTTTGAATAAGATAAATTTCTTATTAAGATTTGGTGTATCCATAAGAATTGTAGATATGGAAGTCTAGTTTCATATCGTTCAAGAATCAACCAATTTGGATAAACCTACAGTGAGATATGATTTTTCTTCTATAAACACTCCTTTCCGTCACAGCATCCTACCTTACAAATATTAATTTATTTGACATACTTAACCTTCAAAACTTAAAATATGGTATTCACAAAAGTTGTAGGTAATGATCTTGTGGTTACTCAGAAATTTGAATCACCCAATTTGGACAAATCTATTAAAAGTTATACCCAAAATATAGAGGCTATATTATTTTTAGGCGAGAATTGAAACATCGTAGACAACGTTTTTAGAGGATGTTACAGGTTTGTACATGTGACAAGTAATCTTTGGGGGCATTTAAGTTGAAAGACTTCCGCTTTTGATTTATTATTTATTTATTTAGACAGTTTCCACTATATTTATCGAAATGTTGGGTTTTAGACTGACTTGTCCTGGGGAAAGGACAGGTGCCATCACACTCGAAATTGGATCATGACATACATAAAAGTCATGTGTATGTTCATTAACTTAAATAGAAACTTAAATTCTACTGAATTGTGATTCTTTCGCTAATATCACAATCATTCCTACTCTTCTTAGGTTTCGGGGGTGCCTCAATGTCACTAATTGTTTCACATTCAATCTTCTACACACCATAATACCATAGCAGATAGCAGTTGTGTTATTCCATACGTGTCAACTCTAGATCAAATGAATCTGGGAACCCATTGCTAGAACTGAGATGTAATGCATAAGTTGCCACATATAGTCCACAATCCCTAAAATTTATAAATTTACAACGAGTTAGAATATTTCGCAAGATAGTATAAAAGAGGAAAAATTGAATATACTTACAAGCTTCTTTTAGTCTATTGTGGTATACCGTTGACATAAAGAATGTCAAATGAATCAAAAACAGAGTGCGCCCTGTACTTTGGGTGAGAGGCCACATCTAACCCTTTCTTCGTATAAAAATCAGACATAGATAGATACATGGAAATGAGCTGGACATATTTCTTGACCTCGTTGTCAATACACAAATGGTGTAGCAGATTATTGATTGAATCGTACGTCATTATACATCGTTCGTCGAAAGAAACAACAATAAATACCCAATGAAACCTCTCCTTCACATTGACTGGAATGAAAATATTGTCCACCGAATGTCATGGTACAATACAGTGCATCCTGTATCCTTTTATATACTCGAGGATGGTGTCTTCTGAACTCGCCTTAGAAACTACATTTTCAGCATTGTTATATGCTTCCCAGATGCAACTTATTAAGTTGTTGAAATTGCAATCAACTGTGCTGGACTTATATGCTGAGCTAGTGGAATATTTTGCTTTTTTCCTCATATAGTAAAAGAGCACATCTATGTGCTGAAAGATAATAATGTTAAAATTAATAAACTAAAATTATGTTAGTCATAAAAATTTATAAATTAAAAGTATATTAAAAACAATGAATAGAAAATTATACCGAGTCATCGAGCAACTCCCTACTTTAGGAAATTTGTAGAACCAATTCCTGTTGTCAATTTTAACAACCTCATAATCAAAGCACTTTTTAATGCTACTTTATTCTTTTTGTATCTGTCCTCATTATTCTTCATGTAAAGTAAGACAAAAAATTTAACTTAGAGGTGTAACTTAGAGGTTAATACAATAAAATGTATAAGTATAAAACTTTGATGTAAATTAACAATATATAAATATGTACACAAATTATTCATACTTTTTGATCTAATTCTTACTTGGTATGATGCCTGGCCAATAAACCTTTCCTTAACCATTTTCAGAAATTGATAAAGATAGATTTGTCCTCATCTTCTGGCAAAGCAATGAATGGATGTTTCAAAGTAAAAAATTGAAGGACACTTTGAAGAACACCCTGAAATATATACATGGTTGATTTCAGTGTTAACTCAATGTATAAAATTCATTATTGATAAAAATAGTTTATACTTGTATCTGATCCAAATGAAGTAATGTATGGCAATGTGTTATATGGACTTGGGCACCTAATCCTTTGAATCTTTAAAGGTGTATGGTCATCCACAATGGACTGTTCATGAAGTACAATTCTTCTTTCTGGATTAAGGCTTGGGAGAAGTACAATACAACAGACTCCTCAACCGATGAAGATGGCATAGTTATTTCTTTAGGAAAATCTCCCAGATTTGGATCTTTTTTAGTATCAGATGTCCGAGACTCAGTTGGGACTGACAGTGTTGTTTCTTTGGGACAATCACTCGGAGATGGGTCTTTATCACTATTAGAGATATGACAATAATTTTGGGTGTTCATTATCAGCAGTAGTCGATCCGTTCTGATGAAGGTACACAAGAACAGCTTGAGAAATCAAATAAAAATAAATAACTAATAAACTTTTAACTAGATACTGCTCGGGGCTTGTTCACATTTGTTTGATCATCGACAAGTTCTGATTGCTGATGAAAATCCTTATTCAAATTTTGAGAAACCACCGTATAAAAATAAAAAATTAGGTAATATATATACAAAATTCAATTTATACAAATTTTAAAGATAATTAAAATTATAGCACTAATATATAATCATACCTCTGAAATAATATTATCGAGTAAGAGATCATCCAAATCGGGAGCCTTTAATGAATTAAAGTAAATAAAATTAAAATAACAAATATATATATGTATATAATTTAATCATGTATAAATGTGGATTTGAGAGTGTTGTATAATAGTACTATACTTTGAGACTTCTATAAATATGAATTGTATAAATGGTATATATAATTATACAATTAAGAAAGATGAAGGTTAATACAATAAAATGTATAAGTATAAAACTTCAATCTAAATTACCAACATATAAATATATATATACAGCTGGAGTTTTACTGGCCTCTGTTTGTTCATCCATAGATTGCGGCTTCTCATTTATTTCATTATGCAAATTTGGACAAACAACATTAAAAAAAAGGTTACAATAACATGTATACAAATGCAACTTATAGATAATGTATACATTAAATTAAATAATATATGACTATTCAAACCTCTGAAATAATTTCATCAAGCAACAAATTTTCATTATTTGAATCCTTAAATATAAAAGCAAATAAAGAAAATTAAGATGACAAGTCAATATGTATATCTGCATTTATTTATACAATTGTTGAAATGTATAAATGAACTGTGGATTACACAGTCACAAAATATTGTGCATGAGCCATGTGTTATGACCCGCCACTTGATCTTGAAGAAGGTAGAAGAATCTAGAGTCTTGGAGAGGTTAGTGGAAGACTCTAGATCCTTATAGAAACTTGTAGAGAAGTCTTGAAAGACTTAGAATTCTCTAGAGTGTGTAGAGAATTCTAGAGAGGGACTTCTTTGTAAATATGGAGGGACTTGTATAGCAATTTTTATTTACACTTGAGCCCCTTAGGAGTAGTATAAATAGAGGGGGCATTCATTTGTAGAAAACCATCAAGAAAACAAGCATTCTTCCAAAGCAATACAAAAGCCTTCTTCATAAAAGCTCTCTTGTCTTCTTATAATCTAGCGTTCCCTTAGCGATCTAGTCATAAAGGCTTACTTGAGCTTGCAAGATCGTGAAAGATTCGTGAGTAAGTTGTCAAGTGCCGCACGGAAGTCTTAGTAGACGTCTAAGTCCGTGACAACGTGGTATCAGAGCGAGGTTCTACTAAGGGATATGGCAAGTGAGGGAGACATCAATGCCACTACCGCCACCAACGTCAAGCAAGATGTTGGAAGGAAGCACCGCAAGGGAAGGAAAAACTCTAAGAGAAATGAGGAGGTGCCGCTGGAGCCTACACCAAGCGAGGCCCTAACATCCTACTCACCCTCGGCCACTGAGGTGAGTGACGATGAGCGAGGCGAGGAGCCCGTGGACGTCACACCCGGCATGGAGTGGATTGCAAGGGTGGATGCTGCCCGACAAGCAGTGGAGATATTAGGCAAGCGCTTGAACAAGGTCGACGGCAAGTTCAAGTCTCTAGAGGAGTTCGCCCTTGAGGAGAACGATAACATCCGGAAGGAGTTAGAGGTGCGCAAGGCTGCCGAGTATGAGATGAAGGAGGTAATCACTTCCTTGGAGTGTCGGCTCATGGACGCGCTAAGTACGATGGAGACCATGAAGGCCGAGATGGCAGTACTCAAAGGAGACATAGATGCTGGGAGATGCATGACGTCCAGTGTGGACCGGGAGGCCAAGATTGAGGCTCCCAAGCCACCAATGTTTAAAGGTGCCCGTGATGCACAAGAGGTGGAGAACTTCCTTTGGCACTTGGAGAATTACTTCAAGTGTAACAAAGTGAAGAGCGATGAGACGAGGATCAACACGGCCGTGCTATACCTCTCGGAGATGGCCATGTTGTGGTGGAAGCGCAAGGAGTCCGAAATCGGGAAGGGTCTATGCACCATCAACACCTGGGAGAAGTTCCGGGACGAGTTCAAGAAGGCCTTCTTCCCCAATAATGTCATCTATGAGGCCAAACGCAAGTTCCGAGAGCTGAAGCATACGGGTAGCATACGGGCCTATGTGAAAGAGTTCACTACCCTTACGCTTTAAATCCCCAACCTTACAGATGAAGATATGCTCTTCCACTTCATGGATGGGCTGCAGAGTTGGGCCAAGACGGAGTTGGAGCGCCGTCAAGTCAGCACCATCGATGAGGCCATCACCCAAGCCGAAGCCTTGACGGACTTTAAGCATGACAGGCATGACAGAGGCAAGGGCAAAGAAATAAGGAGTAGTCATGCCAAAGGTGGGGGAGATCGTGGCAAAGGCAAAGAGCAACATCCTCCACCCAAGAGCCATGATTCCAACAAGTCCGACGGCAGGAGGTTCGGGCAACAGGGCTACGCCGAGAGAAAAGAGCAGACCACGAAGAGCAGCGGCTGCTACATATGTGGAGGTCCTCACGGCTATGCTAGGTGTCCGGAGATGAAGAACCTTGGTGCTATACTACGGGAGCGAAAGGACAAGGAAGTGGACCAAGGGCAGGGTTCGGACACGACTCAGCTAGGCATGATCGGGCTATGTGGAGCCATCGCGAAGCAAGCTGAGAAGGCGGGGGATTATTCTGCCCAGTATGTTGACATATCAATCAATGGACGACCAGCTCGTGCCATGGTGGATTCTGGAGCAGAAGCCAACATCATGACCAAGACGGCGGCAACAAGGTTGGGGCTAAGTTATGGGCCAAGCAACACCCGCCTGAAGACGGTCAATGCACCATTGACTCCCGTGTGCGGAGTCGCTCATGGAGTGGACATCACGTTGGGCAAGTGGCAAGGTAAGACAAGCTTCACTGTCGCCCCCTTAGATATCTTTGATATTATCCTTGGACAGGAGTTCTTCCAACGGTACCACACGATGATCGATCCCTACCTCCAACAACACTTGGTGATGGAGTGAGAGGGACCCTGCATAGTACCTCTAGTCAAGATGCCAAAGAAGGAAGGACAAGCCCACCTGTCGGCCATGCAGCTTGTGAAAGGCCTAAAGAAAGGGGAGCCGACGTTCATAGCTACCATTGCGAGCTTGGATGAAGGCAATAGTGCTAAGGAGATATTACCACCTTGCATAGAGAAGGTGCTTGAAGAAAACAAAGACGTGATGCCCGAAGAGTTGCCAAGAAACCTACCTCCAAGGCGCGAGGTAGACCACAGGATCGAGCTGGAACTAGGAGCAAGGCCGCCCGCATACCCACCATACCGCATGGCTCCACCTAAGTTAGAGGAGCTGAGGAAGCAGTTAAAGGAGCTCCTCGAGGCCGGTCATATCCGTCCATCCAAGGCACCTTATGGCGCGCCGGTATTATTTCAGAAGAAGAAGGATGGCTCGTTGCGCCTATGCATAGACTATCGGGCGCTTAATAAGGTGACCGTGAAGAACAAGTATCCCATCCCGCTCATTGTCGACTTGTTTGATAGACTTGGACAAGCCAAGTACTTCACCAAAGTGGATTTAAGGAAAGGCTACTACCAAGTATGCATAGCTGAGGGAGATGAACCGAAGACCACATGTGTAACGAGGTACGGAGCTTACGAGTGGTTGGTGATGCCCTTCGGCCTAACCAACACACCCGCCACCTTTTGCACATTAATGAACAAAATCTTCCACCCCTACTTAGATCAGTTTGTGGTAGTCTACTTGGATGACATAGTCATCTATAGCAACACCTTGGATGAGCACGTGGAGCATCTAAAGAAAGTATTCCAAGTTTTGTGCGAGAATGAGCTTTTCATCAAGCGGGAGAAGTGCGAGTTCGCCCAACATGAGGTGCACTTCTTGGGACATGTTATCAGCCAGGGAGAGCTACGGATGGATGAAGCAAAAGTTCGGGCCATCAAAGAGTGGGAGGCGCCCACAAAGGTAACTGAACTTAGATCTTTTCTTGGACTTGCTAACTATTACCGCAGGTTCATAAGCGCCTACTCCGCTAAAGCCGCTCCACTTACTGAGCTATTGAAGAAGAATAAGCCGTGGGTTTAGAGCGAGGAGTGGAAGGAGGCCTTTGAAGACCTCAAGGCTGCCGTGACAGAGGAGCCGGTCCTAGCGTTGCCTGACTTCTCCAAGACATTCGAAATGCATACGGACGCCTCTGATTATGCCATTGGAGGAGTATTGATGCAAGAGAGGCACCCTATCGCCTTCGAGAGCCGCAAGCTGAACGAGACAGAATGGCGGTACACCGTACAGGAGAAGGAGATGACAGCCATCGTCCATTGCCTATGCACATGGAGACACTACTTACTTGGCTCCAAATTCTTAGTCAAGACCGACAACGTGGCCACTAGCTACTTCCAGTCGCAGAAGAAACTCACCCCGAAGCAAGCTAGGTGGCAAGATTTCTTGGCCGAATTTGACTACGAACTAGAGTACAAGCCGGGCAAAGGCAATGTTGTGGCCGATGCTCTTAGCAGGAAGTTCGAACTAGCAGCCATCACCACAGCACATTGTGACATCCAGGATGCAATCAAGGATGGTCTGCAGCATGATCCAGAGGCAAAGCGACTTATGGAGTTAGCCGCCCAAGGCAAGACGAGGCACTTCTGGGTAGAAGATGGACTCCTGCTTACCGCCGGACGAAGGTTCTATGTGCCGAAATTCGGAACTATCAGGCGATGGATCATGAAGGAAAGCCATGACACCTTGTGGGCCGGACACCCAGGGCAGCGTCGCACGAGGGCATTAATTGAGGCGATTTACTACTAGCCACACATGCGAGACGATATTGAATGCTATGTGCAGACTTGTCTTGTATGCCAGCAAGACAAAGTAGAGCAGCGTCAACCAGGAGGACTCTTGGAGCCCCTACCTGTAGCAGAGCGTCCATGGGAGAGCGTGACTATGGACTTCATCACATGCTTACCGAAGTCCGATGGGTACGGAACGATTATGGTCGTGGTGGACAGGTTTTCCAAATATGCCAGCTTCATGCCCGCCACGGCAGGTTGCACTGCTAAGGAGGCTGCCAGGCTATTCTTCAAGAATGTGGTGAAGTATTGGGGATTGCCAAGACATATCATCAGCGACAGAGACCCACGCTTCACCGGGAACTTTTGGAGAGAATTGTTCGAAATTCTTGGCACGAAATTACATTTCTCCACTAGCTTTCACCCTCAGACAGACGGCCAGATGGAGCGAGTCAATGCCTTACTGGAGTGCTACTTGAGGCACTTTGTGAGTTCACATCAGAGAGATTGGGCGAGACTACTGGACGTAGCACAATTCTCTTAAACCTACAGCGGAGTGAGGCCACAGGGCGAACACCATTCGAGCTAGCCACAGGCCAACAGCCACAAACTCCACATTCACTACCGGTCGCGTTTGAGGGCAAGAGTTTAGGGGCCTATCATATGGCCAAGGGCTTTGAGGAGCAGCTCGACACTGCCAAGTCTTATTTGGACAAGGCAGCGAAGAAGATGAAGAAGTTTGCTGACCGCAAGCGTCGTCCCACGGATTACCAAGTTGGAGACATGGTCTTGGTCAAGTTCAACCCCAAGCAATTCAAGGCGTTGCGAGGCATGCATCAAAACTTGGTGCGAAAGTATGAGGGCCCGTTCAGGATCGTTGCCAAGGTTGGCAAGATCTCTTACAGGTTGGAGATACCACCGCATATTAAGGTTCATCCAGTCTTCCATGCCAGCGTCCTCAAGCCGTACCATGAGGACAAGGATGATCCTAGCCGAGGAGAATCAAGTCGGGCGCCACTCACAATCACCGCCTCCCATGATCGAGACATCGAGGCTATTGTGGACTACCAAGCCAAGCGAAAACAGGGACAACAGGCCACTGCTATGTTCTTAGTCCATTGGAAGGGACAATCTCCGGAGGAGGCCACCTGGGAGAGATATGAAGACCTGTGGCAGTTCAGGGACAAAATCCGGGAGTTCTTGCAGCAGCAGTGCGCCGCGGTCATCGCCACATCAGGTGGGGGAGAGTGTTATGACCCGCCACTTGATCTTGAAGAAGGTAGAAGAATCTAGAGTCTTGGAGAGGTTAGTGGAAGACTCTAGATCCTTATAGAAACTTGTAGAGAAGTCTTGAAAGACTTAGAATTCTCTAGAGTGTGTAGAGAATTCTAGAGAGGGACTTCTTTGTAAATATGGAGGGACTTGTATAGCAATTTTTATTTACACTTGAGCCCCTTAGGAGTAGTATAAATAGAGGGGGCATTCATTTGTAGAAAACCATCAAGAAAACAAGCATTCTTCCAAAGCAATACAAAAGCCTTCTTCATAAAAGCTCTCTTGTCTTCTTATAATCTAGCGTTCCCTTAGCGATCTAGTCATAAAGGCTTACTTGAGCTTGCAAGATCGTGAAAGATTCGTGAGTAAGTTGTCAAGTACCGCACGGAAGTCTTAGTAGACGTCTAAGTCCGTGACACATGTATGTATAACACTATATACATACATTTTGTATAAAATAGTGTAAATAATAAGTAGAAAGACTTTACCTGTGGATGATTTATGTTACTTGATTGTCCTGGGAGCTTTATTCCAAGAATGAATGGTGGATCAAAAAGAGAAGACTGAGGCTGATTATTGGATGGTGAATGTGTTGGAACTTCTTGCTCAGATATCTCATTTGGTTTATTAGGATTTGTGTTCTTCTTATTTATGGCCTCCAACACGACTGTGAAGTTATCTTGTATTAACTTTCACAGACCTTTGAACTTCTTCTTTACCTATATTAAGATGATAGAATAAAAATAAGAATTAATTATGATATATAAGAAATATATATATATATATATATATATATATATATATATATACATAATTTTTTTTAAAAATGAGCTTATCGATTTTTTGAACGAATCAAATTCATTGCGAGAAATTCTTAAATCAAACGACCTGCTATATGATGATTTTTCAGTAGGGTCATCTATCTTTTTCCTCTGTACACGTTGGTTTATTGCTGGTTTATCAACGATTTAATCAGTGTGTTTACCCTGCTTTCAGTGAAGGATTGACAAGTGGTGGGATAGTTTGATGTTTGGACACTTATTTTATTCCTACAGTCTATACAGGTGTAACAACAGAATGCCTTGACTTCTTCAGCACGGATATTACACGACAACCAACTTTCTCTTTTGCTTTTATCTTCCTTAAATCTGGAGAATCTTCAAAATCATCATCGGGGTCAACAAGGTTACTGCCCATACCTATATCAACATGAGATTCTGACACAATGTACTCAGGTGGCAATTGGAGGATTTGAATTTCCATAGGAGAAGGACTTATATTGTGGAAAGTGATCTGCGTAAGTAAATTAACCTTATTATACAATGTTACTCAAAATTATACAACCCCAATAGTATACAATTATAACATTAGTATAACTAACTGTATTGTGCATACAAACACATATTTAATTATGTAATTATAATAAATGAGTCAAATCAGTATAAGATGTTTAAATAGTACATACACAATTTCAATATTTGATTTAATTTAAAAAATTGAAAAAACTTACCGAATTATCTTCATCACATAACATTTCTTTCAAGAAGTAATCTAGTTGAGGCTTGTTTTTTTCCGTCTTTTAATTGACAATTCTCGGAATGTGGTCAGACATCTTGACAGCAATCTGTCACGACCCACTTTTCATCAGGTCATGATGGCACCTACTATAACCCTCTAGTAGGTAAGCCAACCCGTCAACCCAGAACTTCAAGTAATGAGTTTGAAGGCAAAAACTATATAAGAGCATTGAATTATAAAAGTAAACAGAATGAATAAGCGGAAGTAAACCAAAACATGTTTTAAACAACTAAAGATCCCTCCCAGAACCTGGAAGTCACAAGTACAGAGCTGCTACAAAATAAAATATGAGTACAAGTCCCGAAAGTGGACCAAAAAGATATAAAACAACTGGCTAGTCTCAGAAGGCAAAAGACGGGCCATCCATTCTGAAGGAGACAGAAGTGATCCAAAAACGCCAAGTTATCAGCCTAGTCTCCGAATCTGACTACAACAAGATCGATCTATTCGTGACAGTAGCTGGTGCTCGGTCCTGCATCACGAAAGTAGATGCAGAGTGTAGTATGAGTACCAAGACAATAGGTACCCAGTAGGCATCATAGGCCGACTGAGCAGAAAAGGTGAAAACAATATGAAAAAGAGGAATAAGCCTAAATAGGAATCAACATAAGCATCTAAAGTGAAAAGAGTACTATCTACGAGAGCTACAACTAACTATACCCAACTGGGCCCCCATAAGCCCAGCCGGGACACTCGTACGCAAGTTAAATAAAAACCCGAACGAACCCCCATAAGTTCGCCGAATACACAGAATAGCTACAACTACCAAGGCTAGGAACCAAGAATCTGTGATGTCAGGAACCGAAGTACTATATCATTTCCAAAATCCAGAATCTCTAAGAGTCAATCGATCTAGGGGTGACTTAGGGGTCGAGGCCGGGACTGGGACCCAGGTGCTCGCCCGAATATTTAAAGTGGCCAAGGCTGGGACTGGGTACCCGGATGCTTGCCATAAAACATAAGTGCGGGACTGGATACCCGGATGCTCGCCGTAATACATCGGTGCGGTCGAGGCTGGGACTGTATACCCGGATGCTCATCGTAATACATCGGTATGATCGAGGCTAGGACTGGATACCCGGATGCTCGTCATACTAGCAAGTCGGCGGAGGCCGGGACTGAGTACCCGGATGCTCCCCGATAATTCAGAACGGAGGTCGGGACTGGGTACCCGGATGCTCATAGATAATTTATCCCATGGTTTCGAATATATCCTTTCTAACTAATCAACAACAGTACCGAGAATTTCCTCCACAATGTGTCAACTGATATGCCGCCAAAACTTAAACCGGAGCCGAAGCCAAACGATCATGAATTCTAGTATTGCCAACACATCTCAAAAGTTATGACTATACCGAGTTATGGGTGGGAGTGTTATTAAGAGCAAGGGTATCGCCTAGCTAAGGCCAACTACTAGGCACTAGCCCGCTACACCATTCTACAGGGATCTAAGTCCACCGGAGCGACGCCGGGCATATAAAGCAAGTTTACATCCTATACTAAGGCCAACATACTCCACAGTATCAACAACATGCTCATTCAACTCTCCTTATAATACTAACAGATAACGATAAGATACACATGCTTCTAAATACCTGAAAAACCTAATAACAAGCCTAAAGCATGATTTCTAACACCTATACTAAGGCCAACATACTCCACAGTATCAACAACATGCTCATTCAACTCTCCTTATAATACTAACAAATAACGATAAGATACACATGCTTCTAAATACCTGAAAAATCTGATAACAAGCCTAAAGCATGATTTCTAACACCTATACTAAGGCCAACATACTCCACAGTATCAACAACATGCTCATTCAACTCTCCTTATAATACTAACAAATAACGACAAGATACATCTGCTTCTAAATACCCGAAAAACCCGATAACAAGCCTAAAACATGATTTCTAACACCTGAGATATACAATTAAACTACCCAACCAAAATTTCAACTATTTTAACATGCTTTCACACATTCCAACTCAATCTAAAGAAAGGTAAACCGTAGCCTACCTGTAGGCCAAACACGCGGGCTCCAAATTATTGTGCTGGAGCTTTTCCCTTTCGAACGGCCTCGGAACGCTGCCAAGCTGTCAAAAATAGAACCACAACATCGATACGGTCGTTTCGACACTAATTTCATAATTTTTGGAAATGGACCAATTTTGGGGTCGAAAACGGGAATTGTGGGACCCACATACGAAATTCCGGATTTGACCCCCAAAACCGGTTCTAAACGTCACCCCAAGCTCAAAAATCAGATTTATAATACAATTCGGGGTGGGAAATTACGCAAGACGATCAAACAACCAAAACTCATAAATTCGGACTAAAGGACCAAAAATGGCAGCATCAAAATCAGTAGATTCTGGAAATACGAGACTCTTTCAACCCAAAAAAATTGCACTATGATGATCCTTGCGAAAAACCCCACAATCTAGCCTCAAGAATCACTCAAAACGAAGTTATATTGACCAAGATACACTCTTTCAAAATTCAATAAAATTTCATTCCGAAAATCACTAAATCTGCAGCTAAAAATCAATTGATTACCTCGAACGACGTGCCAAAAACAGATTCTGAAACTTCCACAATGTTCTTCTTAAATTTCCACGCAAGATAGCCTCTGGAATCACCCAAATCGGATTTATATTGGTCAAAAAATAACATGTCAAAGTTCTTCAAAAATCCATTCCGAAAATGAATACTGCTGCAAATAAAATCACGATTTTTACCTGAATCGAATGCTCCAAATCAGTTTTCAATCTCTCCAATGCGTTCTCCACGAAAAACCTCACAATTTTGTCTTTTGAATCACCCAATTTGGAGCTCTAGAACTCAAGAAATGAGGGTTCAAAGTTGAGGAGAAAAATCTGAAAATCTGGTGCAAAATCTGCACTATTGCACCAGATTTTTCTGATTTTCCATTATTTAAAGTCTCCGAATGGACCCTCGGAATTCGTTCGAAATCCGATAAAAATAAACCAGATATGCTACCCTACTAAATTCGATATTTCGGACTCAGTGACGCATTCAGAATTCTCATACGAGGTTATTATAATAAAAAGTGGATCCCACATCCAAGAGTCATTTTAAGTCATATTTCACAGCGAGCCTCGATATTAGTCCGGAAGTCTCAAAAAGCGAACGAAGGGTCGTTCTAGACTAAAATCAACATTCCAGAACTAACCGCGCTGTCAGAATTTTTATTCGAGCGCATTTTCCAAGAATGTTGACCAAAGTCAACTATAGGCTAAGTTTCAAAGTCAAAAGCGCCAAATAGCCCCAAACTCGTATCGATTGACTCGATAGTTATTCCAACAGTGCTACTAGCCTAATTTGGTCATTCCGGAGCTGATGGAACCATCAGAATTTGAATTCGAGATTTCGTTAGCCCAAAACTCAAAAAGTCGCAACTAAACTAATTTAGGCCTTTAAAATACCAAAATGGACTCGGGACCTCTAAAAATTCAACCAACACTTCTTCTAGACCAAAAACCATCTCCTGAATCCAACTGAGTTGTCGGAATTCCATTTCGAGCATCGAAACTCCAAAAGTTGACCAAAGTCAAACCTTGGCTTAAAGTTCCTCAAATTCTCAACTCAAGGCCTCAAATCTTCGTTACAGCTCCAAAACTGATTCCGTAAAGTCTCCTAACCCAATTTTGACATTTCAGAGCTGCTGGAATCGACGGAATTCCGTTCCGAGATCTGTAGCTCCGATTGACCCCAAATACCACTTTTTAACACTTAAAGCTTATGAAACTCAAAATTTCCAAGGACTTAACTTTTCATAGGATTTTCTAAAAATCAACACCCGATAACAATTAGAAATGACTCGGGGCATCTAAAGGGAGGGGTAAAATGGTCATTTTACAAAAATTCCAAAAATGACCTTAAGGGTCATTACAATATCCACTACTAAAAGAACTTTCGTCCGCGAAAGTAAAAGTACAATCACTCTCTACAGGCACGAAAGGACGAGGGTTTTGGACCTGCATGCTTTGCCTAAATTTTAGACACCCTCTCGAGTTGACCAACGCCATCACAGAACTTAGGCTGAGAAGAAAATCCTCAATTTCACTTCCAACTCCAAAAACTCCTTCAGTCCTTTCTTGGGCTCCAACTCTCACTCGTTTAGCCCGAACTTGACTCAAAACACTGGATTTCAATTGAGGACAACCAAAATAAACCAAAACCACTGAATTGAGTAATACACGACCATGGCAGATACAACTCACTCAAAATTTCAAGTATTTGTCTTTTGTTTTCAAATCCTTTTCTCCAAGCCACTAAGGGCGTTCTACCAATCCTTACCTATCTCGAAAACCTTCAACGCAATTCGAAAATTGCTTATTGAACCATACAACACCAACCTCTAAGGAGTTACATACTCTACCTGAACATATGAGGATGAAAACAATCAAAACAAGGACACCCCGCGCAAAGCCCCAAATCCCAACCTCAACTTGAAAAACCCGAACTCAAAATAAAACTGATGTTCTGGAACTAAACACTCCTTAAGCTTCTAAAAACTTGACTCACACTCCTCGAACCAAACAAAGGGAACATCCTAGTGAGTCAAATGGATCAATTGTGTTGCAATGATGGAGAAACCCTGGATGAATCGTCTATAATACACAGTCAATCCAACAAAATTCCGAATCTCTATAATAGATATGGGCCTAGCCCAACCACGAATAGCCTCAATATTCATCTAATTTACCCTGATACCCTCTCTGGATACCACGTGTCCTAGAAATTTCACAGAATTTAACCAAAACTCGCCCTTTGAGAATTTAGCATAAAGTTGTTGGTCTCTCAAGGTCTGGAGGACAAACCTCAAGTGCTGCGCGTGCTCCTCCCTACTCCACGAGTATACCAATATATCATCGATGAATTCAATCATGAAGAAGTCAAGATAAGTCCTGAACGCTCGAGTCATAAAGTCCATAAAAGCTGCAGGGAAATTGGTAAGCCCAAAAGATATCACAAGGAACTCGTAGTGGCCATAGCGAGTCCGAAAAGCAGTCTTAGGAATGTCGGCTTCTCTAATCCGCAACTGGTGGTAGCGAGACCTCAAGTCAATATTAGAAAACACGGTCGCACCCTGAAACTAGTCCAATAGATCATTGAAATGAGGCATGGGGTAACAGTTTTTCATCGTCACCTTGTTCAGATGCCTGTAATCAACATACATCTGCATAGTCCCATCCTTCTTCTTAACAAATAGGACGGGTGCACCCTACGGCGACACACTCGGGCGAATAAATCTCTTACCTAAAAGATCCTCAAGCTGCACACTGAGCTTCTTGAGCTCTGCGGGGACCATACGGTAAGGTGGTATAGAAATAGGCTTAGTGCCCAGCTTCCAAATCTATGGAAAAGTCAATATCTCTCTCTAGGGGTAGGCTAGGTAGGTCAGTGGGGAAGACATCAGTATACTCCCTAACCATAGGGACTGAATCAATAGTAGAAGCCTCACTGGACATATCACAGACATATGCTAAGTACATCAAGCACCCAGACCTAACTAGCCGTTGGGCCCGCATAAAGGATATGATCCCAGTTGGTGAGCGACTATAAACACCCTGCCACAAGACCGGGGGAATATCAGGCATGGCTAATGTAACGGTCTTGTCATAACAGTCCAAAACCGCATGATGAGGGGATAGCCAATCCATGCCCAGAATAACATCGAAGTCCAACATATCAAGTAAAATAAGATCTGCCCGAGTCTCATGCCCCTGAATAGTCACCACACAGGATCTACAAACCTGATCCACTACTAAAGAATCCCCTACCGGGGTCGAAACATGTAATGGGACCTCAAGTGACTCATAAGGAATACCCAAACGTGGAGCAAAATATATAGACACATAGGAATACGTGGAACCTGGATCAAATAAAGCTGAAGCAGTCTGCTGACAAATAAGGATAGTACCTGTGATAACATCATCTGATGCCTCAGCCTCTGCCCTCGCTGGAGCAGCATAGAAGTGGCCCTGTCGGCCTCCCCCACGAACATTCGCCCTACCACCTGACCTATCTCCCCGGGAACCTCCTCGAACACCCTGCTGACCATCGCCGCGGCTGTGGCCTTGATCTATACCTCCTGGTAGAGGTGGTGTTACTACCAACGGTCTAGCCCGGCTGGGACATTCCCTAGCCCAATACTCCAGTGAGCCACAATCGAAGCATCCTGAAGCTGAGTGACCCTTGATAACTCATCCGCGGTAGGAAGAAAGCATACCTGATTCCCTCGAGCTCTGCCCTGCAGTGGAACCCCCCGAACGGGGCTGACTACCCTCAACTGCTGGCAGGGCGGCCTGAATCGGCCGGCTGGACTGACCCTACTGGTACCTATCCTGCTAGAATCGCTGGCGGGGCCTGTCATAACTATCATGGCCCCTAGATTGGGACCCATTGTAGCTACCCTGATGCCTGGGTCTCTTATCGCTTCCCCCTTGGGCCTGACGATGAATAATATCGATTTTGCGGGCATGATCCACCACATCCAGAAAAGAGCAGCCCACAGAAACCAAGTGCTCAGTCCCCACCCTCAGGTAAGGTCTCAATCCGCGCAGAAAAACATCATACCCGCTCCTCCTCAGTGGGTAGAATCATAGTGGCATGTTGGGAAAGCTGATAAAATCTGGCCTCGTACTCCGTAATTATCATATGACCCTTCTCCAACCGAGTAAACTGATCCGGAAGTCGGTCCCTAACACTCCTAGGGATGTATAGAGCCAGGAAAGCCTCTGAGAACTGGGCCCATATCAATAGTGGTGACCCAGCTAGCCTGGACTGCAAATAAGAGTGCCACCACTGTCTAGCTGCCCCTCTGAACTGGTGAGCAGTGAAGTCGGCGCCTCTGGACTCTACAAGACCTAAGGAATGGAGCTGCTCCTGACAGGTAGTCAAGAACGCTATGGCATCCTCGCCAATAGCTCTAGAAAATATCGGGGGTGACAGCCTTCTAAATACCCCTAACATCTTCTGATCCTGTAATGACATCACACCTTCCAAAACTATTGGCGAGGGTGCAACAACTGGTGGAGGCGGCTGAACCTCAGGTGCTGACTAGGTGGACGGATCCCGCGGTGCCGGTATGCATGTTACTGGGGTCGAGGCCTGTGGTACAACCCCTATAGCTGTGAGGAGCTGCACAATCGCTGCCTGTAGTGCTGGGGTCATAACTGGTGCAGCTGGGGGCTGTGCTGGTGGTGGTGGTCCCTCTGGCTGAGTAGGAATAGGAGCATCCTGATGCTCCTCTACTAGCTTTGGCTCTATCTCCGGGTCGAGAGCTAGTGCTGCTCCCCTGCCTACTCTACGGGGCCGGCCTCAAGGCCTACCCAGAATTGGTGGGTCATCATCTCCAATAGTACCGTGCGTACGAACCATTCCGATGAAAGAGCGAAACAAATGAGATTTCAGGAAACCAATAAGACACAAGAATGCACGAAATGAAGCAACATAGAGATCGTTCCTAATGACATCCTGTAGCCTCTCGAAGATAAGTTACGGACGTCTCCGCACCCATCCGTGAGACTCTACTAGACGTTAGCTCTGTACAAGTGAGACCAACGAACCTGGGGCTCAGATACCAACTTGTCACGACCCACTTTTCATCAGGTCATGATGGCACCTACTATAACCCTCTAGTAGGTAAGCCAACCCGTCAACCCAGAACTTCAAGTAATGAGTTTGAAGGCAAAAACTATATAAGAGCATTGAATTATAAAAGTAAACAGAATGAATAAGCGGAAGTAAACCAAAACATGTTTTAAACAACTAAAGATCCCTCCCAGAACCTGGAAGTCACAAGTACAGAGCTGCTACAAAATAAAATATGAGTACAAGTCCCGAAAGTGGACCAAAAAGATATAAAACAACTGGCTAGTCTCAGAAGGCAAAAGACGGGCCATCCATTCTGAAGGAGACAGAAGTGATCCAAAAACGCCAAGTTATCAGCCTAGTCTCCGAATCTGACTACAACAAGATCGATCTATTCGTGACAGTAGCTGGTGCTCGGTCCTGCATCACGAAAGTAGATGCAGAGTGTAGTATGAGTACCAAGACAATAGGTACCCAGTAGGCATCATAGGCCGACTGAGCAGAAAAGGTGAAAACAATATGAAAAAGAGGAATAAGCCTAAATAGGAATCAACATAAGCATCTAAAGTGAAAAGAGTACTATCTACGAGAGCTACAACTAACTATACCCAACTGGGCCCCCATAAGCCCAGCCGGGACACTCGTACGCAAGTTAAATAAAAACCCGAACGAACCCCCATAAGTTCGCCGAATACACAGAATAGCTACAACTACCAAGGCTAGGAACCAAGAATCTGTGATGTCAGGAACCGAAGTACTATATCATTTCCAAAACCCAGAATCTCTAAGAGTCAATCGATCTAGGGGTGACTTAGGGGTCGAGGCCGGGACTGGGACCCAGGTGCTCGCCCGAATATTTAAAGTGGCCAAGGCTGGGACTGGGTACCCGGATGCTTGCCATAAAACATAAGTGCGGGACTGGATACCCGGATGCTCGCCGTAATACATCGGTGCGGTCGAGGCTGGGACTGTATACCCGGATGCTCATCGTAATACATCGGTATGATCGAGGCTAGGACTGGATACCCGGATGCTCGTCATACTAGCAAGTCGGCGGAGGCCGGGACTGAGTACCCGGATGCTCCCCGATAATTCAGAACGGAGGTCGGGACTGGGTACCCGGATGCTCATAGATAATTTATCCCATGGTTTCGAATATATCCTTTCCAACTAATCAACAACAGTACCGAGAATTTCCTCCACAATGTGTCAACTGATATGCCGCCAAAACTTAAACCGGAGCCGAAGCCAAACGATCATGAATTCTAGTATTGCCAACACATCTCAAAAGTTATGACTATACCGAGTTATGGGTGGGAGTGTTATTAAGAGCAAGGGTATCGCCTAGCTAAGGCCAACTACTAGGCACTAGCCCGCTACACCATTCTACAGGGATCTAAGTCCACCGGAGCGACGCCGGGCATATAAAGCAAGTTTACATCCTATACTAAGGCCAACATACTCCACAGTATCAACAACATGCTCATTCAACTCTCCTTATAATACTAACAGATAACGATAAGATACACATGCTTCTAAATACCTGAAAAACCTAATAACAAGCCTAAAGCATGATTTCTAACACCTATACTAAGGCCAACATACTCCACAGTATCAACAACATGCTCATTCAACTCTCCTTATAATACTAACAAATAACGATAAGATACACATGCTTCTAAATACCTGAAAAATCTGATAACAAGCCTAAAGCATGATTTCTAACACCTATACTAAGGCCAACATACTCCACAGTATCAACAACATGCTCATTCAACTCTCCTTATAATACTAACAAATAACGACAAGATACATCTGCTTCTAAATACCCGAAAAACCCGATAACAAGCCTAAAACATGATTTCTAACACCTGAGATATACAATTAAACTACCCAACCAAAATCCCAACTATTTTAACATGCTTTCACACATTCCAACTCAATCTAAAGAAAGGTAAACCGTAGCCTACCTGTAGGTCAAACACGCGGGCTCCAAATTATTGTGCTGGAGCTTTTCCCTTTCGAACGGCCTCGGAACGCTGCCAAGCTGTCAAAAATAGAACCACAACATCGATACGGTCGTTTCGACACTAATTTCATAATTTTTGGAAATGGACCAATTTTGGGGTCGAAAACGGGAATTGTGGGACCCACATACGAAATTCCGGATTTGACCCCCAAAACCGGTTCTAAACGTCACCCCAAGCTCAAAAATCAGATTTATAATACAATTCGGGGTGGGAAATTACGCAAGACGATCAAACAACCAAAACTCATAAATTCGGACTAAAGGACCAAAAATGGCAGCATCAAAATCAGTAGATTCTGGAAATACGAGACTCTTTCAACCCAAACAAATTGCACTATGATGATCCTTGCGAAAAACCCCACAATCTAGCCTCAAGAATCACTCAAAACGAAGTTATATTGACCAAGATACACTCTTTCAAAATTCAATAAAATTTCATTCCGAAAATCACTAAATCTGCAGCTAAAAATCAATTGATTACCTCGAACGACGTGCCAAAAACAGATTCTGAAACTTCCACAATGTTCTTCTTAAATTTCCACGCAAGATAGCCTCTGGAATCACCCAAATCGGATTTATATTGGTCAAAAAATAACATGTCAAAGTTCTTCAAAAATCCATTCCGAAAATGAATACTGCTGCAAATAAAATCACGATTTTTACCTGAATCGAATGCTCCAAATCAGTTTTCAATCTCTCCAATGCGTTCTCCACGAAAAACCTCACAATTTTGTCTTTTGAATCACCCAATTTGGAGCTCTAGAACTCAAGAAATGAGGGTTCAAAGTTGAGGAGAAAAATCTGAAAATCTGGTGCAAAATCTGCACTATTGCACCAGATTTTTCTGATTTTCCATTATTTAAAGTCTCCGAATGGACCCTCGGAATTCGTTCGAAATCCGATAAAAATAAACCAGATATGCTACCCTACTAAATTCGATATTTCGGACTCAATGACGCATTCAGAATTCTCATACGAGGTTATTATAATAAAAAGTGGATCCCACATCCAAGAGTCATTTTAAGTCATATTTCACAGCGAGCCTCGATATTAGTCCGGAAGTCTCAAAAAGCGAACGAAGGGTCGTTCTAGACTAAAATCAACATTCCAGAACTAACCGCGCTGTCAGAATTTTTATTCGAGCGCATTTTCCAAGAATGTTGACCAAAGTCAACTATAGGCTAAGTTTCAAAGTCAAAAGCGCCAAATAGCCCCAAACTCGTATCGATTGACTCGATAGTTATTCCAACAGTGCTACTAGCCTAATTTGGTCATTCCGGAGCTGATGGAACCATCAGAATTTGAATTCGAGATTTCGTTAGCCCAAAACTCAAAAAGTCGCAACTAAACTAATTTAGGCCTTTAAAATACCAAAATGGACTCGGGACCTCTAAAAATTCAACCAACACTTCTTCTAGACCAAAAACCATCTCCTGAATCCAACTGAGTTGTCGGAATTCCATTTCGAGCATCGAAACTCCAAAAGTTGACCAAAGTCAAACCTTGGCTTAAAGTTCCTCAAATTCTCAACTCAAGGCCTCAAATCTTCGTTACAGCTCCAAAACTGATTCCGTAAAGTCTCCTAACCCAATTTTGACATTTCAGAGCTGCTGGAATCGACGGAATTCCGTTCCGAGATCTGTAGCTCCGATTGACCCCAAATACCACTTTTTAACACTTAAAGCTTATGAAACTCAAAATTTCCAAGGACTTAACTTTTCATAGGATTTTCTAAAAATCAACACCCGATAACAATTAGAAATGACTCGGGGCATCTAAAGGGAGGGGTAAAATGGTCATTTTACAAAAATTCCAAAAATGACCTTAAGGGTCATTACACAATCTCTGATTCAACCTTAGAACAACATTCGTAAAACCATACTTGTATGGCAAGGGGAAACCATGTATTGTTTAATACTTCCCTTTTGGTGTCATCTTCTTATGGAAGTTTTTGGCTAGTTCATCAAATGCTCTATTGCCCCATGGATAGTCCATATATCTATCAGACTCGATCAAATTAAAATCCATCTTGTCTATTGTTGAACAATTAGGCTCTATAGATAGAATGAATGTATGAATGTAGTACAATATTGCAAACTTCAACGTATCATCATCGTTATCACCCCATACCTTGCCTATAAACTATCAATAAGATCTTGTTTACCGATAGAATTTCTACCTTCAAAGTACTGGCTAAGAAATCTATTTGGTACAATAGTGTCGAAAATAAAACAAGACACATCCTCATCACACTTAAGACCAGAAATAATAGAAAAATTCCTATGGGTGAAGCATAGTCTAGTGCCATTTGCATAGATGAGGATACCATCTGTTGAACTACCTTCCAATTCACGCAACATAAAGCACCTAAATAATTGTGCCTGAACATGACACCTTTTCATGGTAGTCAGCTGAGCAAAACATGTAGTATCACAAAAAATATTCAATTGAGACTCTGACAAATACTCCGCTAAATATCCATAATGTCAATGTTTGTATAACATTGCATGTGTGGAGTGTGCTTGGGGTTTTTACTGAGAATGAATTCAACAATCTAACAAAAATAAATGAGCTTAATTAAAATGACTTTTAAAAAACATATAAAAAGGATTGAAACTATTACTAAATATAAATTAATATACAGTATATATCTTTTAGATATATATAGCCGGTACTAATCTTAAATATAAATCTTCATATAATGTGGAATAGCAATTCTTATATACAAATGCTTAGGTAATGTATAATTGATTGTATATGTATAAATAAATTTTATAAATGTATATATATCATCATATACTATTGTTATTATTATACAACTAATGTATATATCTTTTTTATACAAATATAATTTAGCAAAAATTATACTTATACAATATACAAGAATTAATATGTTTGGCATGTCAAATTATTTGTATACAACTAAATGCAACAGTTAACACTTATACATGTTAGTTTGCCCCAAATGTATACAAATACTATAATGACCCTGAAGATTATTTTGAAATTTTCGATAAAATTACCATTTTACTCCTTCCGTTGGTTTTTCCGAGTAACTTTTAGTTGGATTTGAAAGTTATTTTTGAAAATCTTGTGAAAAGTTGAGGTTTTGCTTGAAAAAAGGATTTTAAAAGCTTAAGTTGTCAAATTTTAAGTTACAGAGTCATTTGAAGTTTCGAGTCTCGAAATAAAATTCCGTCGATTCCATCAGTTTTGGATTGTGGAAATTGGTCTAGGAGAGTTGTCAGAATCAGATTTGGAATTGAAACGTGGAATTTAGATCCAAAGTTGGAAATTGAGTTAAAGTTTGATTCAAGTTTGACTTTGGTCCACATTTGGAGTTCGGGTGCTCAAATTGAATTTCTGATGGTACCAACGATTTTGAAAGGTGATTTTAATGCTATAAAGAGCTTCATTGTAATTTTTGGAAGTCCCGAGCTTGTTTTGATATTTTAGATGCCTAAGTTGGTTTATTGCGACTTTTCGAGTTTCGGGTCAAGGAGATCTCGAATTCAGATTCCTTTGGTTTCATTGAATCTGCAATATCATTCCAAGCTAGTAGCATATTTGGTTTGTGTTTGAAAAATTCCGTATGAGTTTTAGGTGAGTTTTTAAGGTTCTTGGGTGCTTTGCCGCTGTTTCAGCAAATTGTGGCAACTAAAAGATTCATTATTAGATTTAAAGATCAAAAAATTATTTCAAAACTTTTAAAATTTTGAGAATGAATTATAGGACTTATCTGCATATTTTGGTGCATTTTCGCAAAGCAGAGATTGGACTTTTATCGCAAAATAAGAAATAATTATTTATCGACCATAAATGATATTTATCTGGGCAAACGAGTTCAAACTTGAGTTTTGATTAAAGGAGAAGGTCTGTATCATTATTTAAGGCATTTAAAAAAGAATTGGGTCATTTCGCTATCGTATGAGGGATTTATGGCTCTTTTAGTGAAAATATAAGTTGCAGATTTTCTGGTGCTCTGTTCAGTCTTTTTCTGGTGTTGGTGCATGGACCGCTTAAGAGAACCAGGTTCTCAAAAGAGAACCTCCACCTTAGAGAAGGGACTCACTTAGAAGGGGTTCGTGAAAGTGAACCAGGTTCTCGAAAATGAACCTCCGCTAAAGCGAAGATCCAGTCGCTTAAATGACATATGAGTGGGTTTAGGCGAGGTTTATGGTATTTTCACCATTTTTGACATTTCCAAGCTCGATTTAGGTGATTTCTTTGAGATTTTTCATGAAAAAACTATTGAATAATGTATATTTAACACTTTTCCCTAATTTTCATTGAAAATTTTTATATTTTAACTTCAAATTGTGGATTTCAAATTGAAGATTTTGGGTTTTCTTGAACATGAACTTTTGAAAGAGAAATGGGGATTTTAAACTCATTTTGACCTCATTTTTGAAATGAATTTCACTAGTGGGTTTCTAATTATTTGAGGAACGTTTTTATCTAAAAATATTCAGATTTCAAGATTGTTTTTCGACATGAGATTTTTTGCCATTTTATCCTTTTCACCCGAATTTCTTAATTTTAGTGTCATTAGATTCAAAATGTGATTGTGAGTCTATATTTAATTAGATTGTGGTGATTTAAAGTGTTGTTGAAGAAAAAAATGGTGATTTTGGATTGTTCGTGACTTATTTTTGCTAAGGCGAGTGAAATTCTAACCTTTATTAAGTATGTCGAACCTTGTATTTTTTTGTGTGAGGGGATTATGGTATGTTGGCCATTAGATTGAATTGAATTATATGAGTTGAAGTATGATAGTGGAATCCAAATAGTGGTAATTGTCTAAGTGTTGTGAATTATGAGACATTGATCTATTGTGTGATTGTGGAATATATGACATCTTATGTGAATATTTATCCTGTTTTACTCATTACTTGTGCATATATTATATCTGTGATGACTGCGGAATGATATGAGTGAGGTACTGGATATTCAGACCAAGGTTTCTACCGATCGAGGTGATTTGCCGAGGTTTCTTCAGGCGGCTGAGGTCTTTTCCGATAGATATTAGCCGCTAATGACACTTGAAAAAGCAGCTTTCAAGGTCTCGTATTCTTTGATCTGGTAAACCCAGAAAGTCAAATCTCAGAGGTCTCTTTCGGCGGCTGAGATCTCTTCCAACAGATATTGGCCGAGGTCATTTTCGACGGATACATGATCTATGTGAGGCCCTCATGGGCTCTAAACTAAGATGATCAGCGGATGTGTATCGTAGGACAAACCTCATGGGCATTCATTTGTTTCTGTGATTGATCATAATCTGAGATTATATGTGTTTGCCTGAGTATAGTGATAAGAATGTATTTGTGTCTTCTATCGTGTACTGTCTAGTATACTAGTGCATTTGTGATATAAATTGTATAGATAGGGCTGTCTGCGTGCAAGTGTGTAGTTGTGGAGGATTATGGTTGGGATATCAGGAGTACCCATGTTCCACATTGCTTTACTTAGGGTTTAGTTTTAATTTTGCTAAGTACCGTGTTGTTGGTGCTCACTGCTTGCTTTTACATTTATGTAGGATCTGAGCCCGGCACCTCCTACATTTTGTCACGACCCAAGCCTAGGGCCTAGATGTGACATGGCGAATGAGGAACCCGAAAGTACCTCAATCAAGCCTCTTAGCATTCTTTTAGCCTTTCATAGGTAATGATGATAAATAAACAAGCGGAAATCATAATAGTAAATCTTCAACTTACATATGTCCAACAATACCTCTAACTATTAGATTTAACGGAGCTAAGACAAGTCTCTAGCTCACCCTCAATCATAATAGAAGAAATGTCATAGTAAAATATCTTAACATATCATAAGCTAGAAAGATAAAGGAGTATTATTCCCGGAATATGGGAACTCACCAAAAGTAGTCTTCAATGGAATATCAACTAGCCACGTGGAGAAGAACGAGGAGGAGCACTGATCCCTACATGGTGATATCATGTAGGCAAAAGAGTATGCGTTAGTACTTTGAATGTACTAAGTATGTAAGGATGCATGAACATTGAGGAAACATTAAAAGTTTATGTAATATGGAACATAATTTAATGTATGCATAATAAATCATATATATATATATCCTTTAAAACATTCATTTTGTGGGAAATTAACCATAACCGACATTTAAGACCATGCGAGCTATTACATGAAATCCAATATAACCCCCTACGTTGGCCGGGGAGACTACTTGCCAGGTAGAACTCCGTCAACTTCATTCATTTCTTTAACTTTAACTTTAAGGGCTATTTATGGATCCATTAGCCTAAGCCTACAAGGGCTCCTATGTTGGCACATAGTTAATGAGACAAGGGGTTGCTACTAGAATTCCCTTACCGAATCCCACCTCAATGCCTCATTCGGTGCTAAGTCAATCCCACAGAATAGTTTAATACTTCAAAATAATTATAGCATATAACTTGAGAATTCAAACATCATATTCGGTAGAATAGCTCATTAAAACATTTGATAATTCAAATATGCAAGAATTGTCCTTATTGCATAAAGAATCCATCATTCATATGATTTCATCATTCTTTCATTTCATAAGACTCCCTTTTTTATCATAGATATTGCTTTCATAAATATTTATTTGGAGTCAAAGCTTTCAAGTCAAACTTTATTAAAAACATAGTAAAACTAGGTGGGTTCAAATCACTTCAACTTACAAATATGTATGTAAATAAATATACATAAATACTTTGAAATCCATTAATTAAAAATCATGCTTTAAACAACCCATCATGAATTTTAAGAACCTTTAAATAGATAAATAAAAGAATTACTTGTAAACCATCAATTCATACATATGAAATTATGTTGCATCAAAATAGAGCAATAATCATTAGTTTAACCATGATTCATACTATTAAGTAAAATTAAGAATTAACATAAGAAAATATTACTTGAAATCAAGATATTTAATTGAAAGAGTTTTTGGACTAAATGGGTGGAAGAACCCATGGATAAACACCCACATAACTTAGAGTAAAGCTTAAAAAAAATAAACATAATTTATCATATAATCAAAATAATTTAGACATGAGAGTGGAAGGAATACTCTCATTGAAACCTTACATACCTGAAGAACGAAGCTTTAGTTGGTACCGAAAGACTTAATGAACACTCTTGAGTCCTAGTTTCTCTCCTCGCCGGAACGTTTTGTGTACTACCCGGAGTATATGAATCACTGAAATAGTATTTCTTCACTACTAAGAACTAAAACTATATTTGAAAATGTGTAAAAAAGTGTATAGAGAGAAGATTTGCTTGAGAAAGCTTGGTGAATAAAATGAGGAAATAAGGTGGGTATTTATAGGTGGGAAAGAGGGACCTAACAATAAATAAAATAATTATAAAGAAAAATCTAAAAATTTAGTGGAATATATTGATGTCATGGATGATGTTAAATGGAGGACAATTTATGTAATGAGTGATGTTAAATGTATCTAGATCTTTCTATGGTAGGTGAAATGAGTTATCTTTGACAGAATACTCTTTTGGGGAGCTGCATTTGAATAAGATAAATTCCTTATTAGGATTTGGTGTATTCATAAGAATTGTAGATATGGAAGTCTAGTTTTATATCGTTCAGGAATCAACCAATTTGGATAAACCTACAGTGAGATATGATTTTTCTTCTATAAACACTTATTTCCGTCACAGCATCCTACCTTACAAAAATTAATTTATTTGACCTACTTAACCTCCGAATATTAAATTATGGTCTTCATAAAAGTTGTAGGTAATGATCTTGTGGTTACGTAGAAATTTTAATCACTCAATTTGGATATTCCTATGAAAAGTTATGCCCAAAGTACAGAGGCTGTATCATGTTTAGGCGAAAATTGAAATATCGTATACAACGTTTTTAGGGGATGTTACACATTTAGTACTCCATTGATCAGGCCGAGCTTCTGGACATTTGAGAGGTAGAAACTTGTCCTCTTTGGCACACTTTCGTCGTCCATTACTTTATGTTTTGTTCTACTTGAAACTGAGACATATATACTTGTATCTTTTCATTTCTGTTGAAATAGTGGCTTGTACATGTGAAACCAAGTATTGGGTAGTTTAGAATCTAATTTCCGCTTATCCTTATTTATATCATTTTAGACTTTACATTTTCGCTCTTATTTTCGCATATATATAATTGTTTAGACTCTTAGGCTGAATTGTCTTGATGAGTTGGGCGAGTGCCATCACTCTCGAATTCGGATCGTGACAAATACAGATTACACAAATTAAGTTTATACAAAATACCTGAGATCTTTCTGTTTCATGTCATCATATACTATTGTTATTATTATATAACTAATATATATAGTTTCTTTTATACAAATATGATTTAGCAAAAATTAGACTTATACAACATACAAGGATTAATATGTTTGGCATGTTAACTTGTTTGTGTCCAACTAAACAGTTAACACTTATACATGTTAGTTTACCCCAAATGTATACAAATAAGTATTATATAAATTAGGTTTATACAAAATACCTGTGATATTTCAGTTTCACTATTATTAACTGAAGCTTCATCACCATCCTCTCCAGTAGTTGATTCATTATTCGTAGGATTAATTTCTTTTGCTTTTCTCTTTTTTTAGACCTTAAAATCTACTTGGCCCTTTTGTTTCGACTTAACTGATTTTGCAGCTTTTTCTATTGCTTGTTGTGATTTGTTGAACCTTCAGTGGGTCGTTTCTACGCTTTGACCTGATCTCATAGTCTTTAGTAGATCTGACATTGTCGATCTCCTTACTTCTTGCAATTGATCCTGTATTTTCTGCCAGTAATTGTGTTAGGTAGATAGAAAATGATGAAAATTTTTGAGGGAAATAGGCATGTAGTGGTATACCTCGTGTGACTCTCATAGATTATTTGAGAATCAACACTAACAATTGATTGGGGAAGACTAATTCTGAAGTTTCAAACTGAAAAAAAAGATGAAAGCACTGAAGAGCACAAAATTTTTCAAATTTGAAAAACAAATGAAGAAAGAACACACAATGAAGAACTAATAGACAATTTAGCGGTTACCTGAAATGGAGATTATCGATTAGGAGGGAGAGTGATATTGGTGAAAATTCAAAATTCATTACATGATGAGATTTTAGGAGCGAATTTTGAGTTGCGTAGATAGAGAAAGGAAGAGAATTGTATAACAAAAATAAAAAAGGAAAGTGGAAACGTTTTTGATTCTGATACAAATCAGAAAGTGGGGCCTGCCTTTCATAGCAAATTTCATCAAAATATATCCACACACGATAATAAAATAAAACTATACCCATATAAAATAATAAAGTAGTAATGTTTGCCATTTCATGTAATTTTCCCTACAAATGTGTCAAGTACCCCTAATTCATATCCGAATTACAAATCAAAACCCTAACTTCAAATTCCCCAATTTTCTTCATCTCATTGTGTTTTGTAATTGTATACCTCGTGTGACTCTCATAGATGGAGTATGTTCATCCATTATTTGAGAATCAACACTAATTCTCATGCAATGGTATACCTTGTGTGACTCTCATAAATAGAGTATGTTCATCCATTATTTGAGAATCAACACTAACAATCGATTGAGGAAGACTAATTCTGAAATTTCAAACTGAAAAAAAAAAGATGAAAGCCTGAAGAACACATAATTTTTCAAATTTGAAAAAAAATGAAGAAAGAAATACAATGAAGAACTAATAGACAATTTAGCGGTTACATGAAATGGAAATTATCGATTAGGAGGGAGGGTGAGATTGGTAAAAATTCAAAATTTATTACACGATGAGATTTTAGGAGCGAATTTTGAGTTGAGTAGAAAAAGAAAGGAAGAGAACTATATAATAGAAATATAAAAGGGAAGCGTACAGAAAGTAGAGCCTACCTTCCATAGCAAATTTCATTAAAGTATATCCACACATGATAATAAAATAAAAATATACTATATGGAGTAATAAAATAGAAATGTTTGACATTTCTTGTAATTTTCCCTATAAATGTGTCAAGAACCCCTAATTCATATCCGAATTACAAATCAAACCCATAACTTCAAATTCCCCAATTTTCTTCATCTCATTGCGTTTTCCCGGCAAAACCCTCCATTGGGCTTCTTTTGCAGGAGTTATATCTTTCAGGTATAGTTTCATCTCATGCAATTCATCTTCTAATCATCTTTAGTCTTTACACTTCAATGACATTGTTCATTTGTTCCGATTTGTTACTTCTTTCTTTAAAATCGATATAGAATTTGATGTAATGCTATTTTCGACTTGTTTCTTTGAGCTGTTTGTTGTTGCCCAATATGAAGAGAAATTCGAATTATTTCAAAGTTAGAATTTTGGGCATGTTAGGTATATGTATTTTCTTAAAAATTAAATAAGTTGGTGTCTGGGACTGCGCCAGTTTGAGGTTTTCATTTCATTGGGTGTTGTTGCAGCTTTGGTGGTGGAAATGAACAAATCACTATTACTTCTGCAAAGTAATTGTGGAAGTCAGAAGCATGCGATTGGGAAGGAAACATTAGTTAAACTTTTGAGATGGCACTTTGGACATTCTGATTTCAGGGGGAAGCAATTGGAAGCTATTGAAGCTGTTTTATCAGGTAAGGTTCTTTCCATGTTGACTGTCATTGCTATTTGTGGTACGATTTATTAGTTATAAAAGTTCTACCCTAAGCATTTTCTTGTGTTGATTTTATTTTGTACTCCTTTTTTGTTTTTGTTTTTTGAGGTACTAGTCTTTATGTTGTTAGTTTTCTCTTATTAACCTTTTGTTTTCTGCTGGTTAAGTAAAGAATGTGAGATGTAGTGTGAATCCTATTTTAGAGTTTTTTGGGTGAATACAATGAAATAGAATCCAAGCAGATTAGTACTTATTCCAGAAGTGTTTATTCGACCTAATTGTACCATGTAATCTTTTAAAAAGCGTTCTGAGTGAGTTATTTAAGCTCCATGCCTTTTCTTTTTATTTACTTTGAATCAAAAGTCAAGAAATATCAAATACAACACCAATTCCAATTATTTATTTGTGTTTGTAGCAAAAAAATAGTTAGTGTATCGGAATCAAAGTAAATAAGATAATGGAGTTCTCTTTGGTGATAGATAATCTAATTGTCATTAAAACTCTTATGTCCATGCCCCAATGGTCCTCCCCTCCCCCTCCTGGAGAAATATGTGCATCTAAAAGATTTTTCATACTGTTCTCTATCTTGAAATTGGTAAATACTTATGACCAACAACGAGAAAAATAAATAGAATAGCTAAATGGTAATGGGCAATATCAGTCAACCATAAACTTTGTGTTTTGATAATTCTCCTTTGTGTTAATAATATCTATCAACTATTTAGGAAGGGATTGCTTTTGCCTCATGCCAACTGGTGGAGGGAAGTCCATGTGCTATCAGGTCCCTGCTTTGACCAAACCAGGAATTGTGCTTGTTGTTAGTCCTTTGATAGGTGATTTCTGTTATCTTTGTTTGATTTAACCTAATAACAAAAGCACAAGCTACACTATTTTTTGCGTTTGCTTGGAAATTTTAGGACACATCACTGACTCCTTTCATCGGTTTGCCATTTCCTTTCAGCTCTCATGGTAAGTACAATATAAGAATCTTGCTTGTAGTCTTCTGTTCATTAACTGTCATAGTTTTATCTTCTAACTTTCCGTTTTCTTGCTTAGGAAAATCAAGTTTCAACATTGAAAGAAAAAAAGATTCCTGCTGAATTTCTTTCTTCAACCCAGACAGTTCAAGTGAAAAATAAGGTGAATAGGGATAAGTTAATATTCTATAGTGAAATTTCAAGTCTATAACTTCTGAAGCATGGCGAAATTATTGTGGGATTGGGATTAGTGGTTGATAGTTGATTTTGAAAATATTCTTTCGAGATAGACCATGTTTTTATCTACAATCTCAAGCTAGTTTCATAATAGTCAAAACAAGGTTGTTTGTAGTCTGTATGGACCCTTTCTACATTATATGATACAAGAGAAAAGAGAGGCGTAGGCGATATTTTATTTAGATCAGGAAAATACAGGTGAGGATATTAAGTGTTGCAGATTTCTTGAGTACTTTAATCAGAATGGTTGACAGGGATCAGTTTCTTGCTATCCCATTTGCCTTGATATTAAGTGTTGCAGATTTCTTGAATACGTTAATCAGAATGGTTGACACTTGACAGGGATCAGTTTCTTGCTATCCCATTTGCCTTGATATTAAGTGTTGCAGATTTCTTGAATACTTTAATCAGAATGGTTGACAGGGATCAGTTTCTTGCTATCCCATTTGCCTTGATATTTGATCATTTGATAACTCTGTGGAGTTTTATCTATTACTCCCTCCATCTGAACTTATGTTTAAACACTTTCTTTTGGGATATGCAAAGATGATTGACACTTAATATCTGGAAGATCAAGATACACAGCAGTAGTTTATATTATGTACTTGAGTAATTCTATTCAATAATAATGATGTGATGTTTAACCCCTTACACTGACATGTCAACCATTATTCTTATTTTTATTCTTCTACAATATATACAAGACAATTACCTTATTAATGGCTTGTTTGGTCAAGCTTCTAAAATCAACTTATTTTGAAAAAGTGTTTTTTAAAGTGCTTTTCAAAAAAGTACTTCAGTGAGAAGCAGTTTGTGTTTGGCCAATTAATTGAAAAAGCACTTTTGAGCTACAACTAGTGTTTGACCAAGCTTTTAAAAAGTGCTTCTAGATGTATTCTCTAAAAAGTGGTTTTCAAAAGAGTACTTCAAGGGAAAAACTATTTTTTTAGCTTCTAAAACTTAACTTTTGCTACTCTCGGAAAGCACATATTTTCTCCCAAAAGCTTGGCCAAACACCTGCTTTTTTAAAATATGCACTTTTTGGGAAAAGTAAGCTCTTTTGGCCTCCCAAAAGCTTGGCCTCATAAGTTTTATACAGAAACTATTGTAGATGTTTTTGATTCATGTCAGGATTGTCTTTTGGCAACTTTTGTATCTTTTTAGCTTTCTTTTTGTAAATATGGTTTCCAGTACTATAGGTAGTACTGGTTTATAATACAAATCTGTAAGATTCACATATATAGGTTTCCTAGAAGAGGTTCAGTCATCAATGATTTGGTGTGATGCCAGAAGCTTGTAAATGTATTTCAAACTGTGGCGAGAAAAGCTAGTGTCCAACATGTCTATAATTTTGCATTTTTCCTTTGAATCTCTAGATATATGAGGACCTCGAATCTGGGAAGCCAGCTGTAAGGTTACTGTACGTGACACCAGAACTAATTGCAACATCTGGATTTATGTCAAAACTGACAAAGATTCATGCCAGAGGATTTTTAAATCTCATTGCCATTGATGAGGTTTACTCCATCTCCATTTGCTTCTGTCAGAAGTTTCTCTAACTATTTATCTGTTAATATTATCATTTTACTTTAACAAAATCCAGGCACATTGCATCTCTTCATGGGGCCATGACTTCAGGTGACTTATCAATATATCATGGTTGTGGTTAATTTACTGCACTTCTGTCCATTTTGGTTAACCATGGTTTATTTTATGGACATATTATAGGTTTTATCCATGGTTCTCTGAGCTTGTAAACTAGAATAATTTTCTTTGAAAATGATAGTATGTTCCAATTTAAAATATAGATTTTAAGAGCGCTTCTCTAGTATGTCTAGTGGCAATTACAACAACAACATAATACCTAGTATAATCCACACACAATAAATGGAACAGGAGAAACACAGGTGGTAACAGAAAACGGAGAACAAGAAACCTCGAGAAAGTGCTAGTACTACTTGTAAGAAAGCAGGTACATATATGATCCCCAACCCTATCCAACAGGAAAGCTAGAGAACATACAACTACCAACTAACCTTCTACCCTAATTTGCGGCTTCCAAACACTTATATTGTATAAAATGCCTGGGAAATCCTCTTCCTTTCTCAGCCTCAAATTTTGCATTTACAATTGTATTGAAAAAACAAACTCGACAATGGTCACAACATTTAGTGTTTTCCTTGATGCTTGCATTCTAGTTACAAATTGACTCTTTCACACACTAGGTTTACCGTTATAATGTACACATATACTCGTGTCAAGTGGGATAATTAGCTTGATATTACACTTGCTATTGTTCTATCTACCTTTAAGCTATATTGCAGTTTCTGTAAATAGGAGCTGTCCTTTGTCTTTAGTGTTTCCACTTTTAACTTCTTCTCTTTTTTTTTTTTTTTTACGTTTATGCCTTTAATCCTTGCACAATTCTCTTGGTTTATATTTTTCCTCATTTAGGCCTAGCTATCGGAAGCTTTCTTCTCTGAGAAGTCATTTCCCAAATGTACCAGTATTGGCTTTGACTGCAACTGCTGTCCCTAAGTAAGTTTGCTTATGTGAATTTTCTTGAGATGTAAGGAATTACAATTTATACGTCAATGGAGATCAATCTCATTGTAACAGGGATTGTGTATGATCTTATAACTTCCCTCTGGCCTTTTCTTTCCCATTGCCAAATATACTTTTGACCATTTTCGGGTTAACAATTCCCTGCAGCTTATTTAGAAAATGATCATTGAAAAGCCATGATTTATTCGTTTTCTCGGACATTTTCCTTTCTCTGCAGAGTTCAGAAAGATGTCATAGAATCATTGAATTTGCAAAACCCTCTAGTCCTGAAATCATCGTTCAACCGGCCAAATATCTATTATGAAGGTCAGGTCTTAGGATCTCCGTTCCTTGATAAAGTGCAAATGTCTTCATATGTAATTGATGAGCAGCCATCAACTAATCCATTTCTTAAACTGCCAATTCTTAAATCTATGAGGAATCAGCTTGCAGCAATTTATCGTAACGAGTATGCAGTAACCAATTCATTTTTCATTTTTTTTTGTTTTTCCTTGTTTGAATACTGTTCTGGCTTTTAAAAAATGAGGGGAAAGGGGATTTAAGATAAGAAGACAGTTACTGAGAAAATATTGGTTTGACATGGCTTCATATGATTCTGTAGCTTTTGTTTAAAATCATGGGACCAAATGCTCTGTAAGTTTAATTTGCTGCATTTTCCTTTGTATGTTGTATGCATCTGTGTGTATCGGATGAAGTATCTATGGTCATTCATATGTACTAAATTGTGGTGAAATGATTGTATCCTATTACCTTTAACTAATCAGGTTATGTACCATATCAGCCATTACTCTTTGAATTATCAGGTTATGTACCATATCAGTCATAACTATCTTATTACCTTTGACTATCCCATCACCTTTGGACCTACTTCTAACTATCAGTCTATGAACTGTATCTGTCATCATTCTTGCGATTACATACCTGATCATATATCGCCATTTTGCAGTTCGCTATAAAGACCTTTTGGATGATCCATATGCTGACGTGTGTAAATTACTAAAATCTTGTGGAAATGTGTGCGCTATTATTTATTGCCTATGGACCTACTTCTAACTATCAGTCTATGAACTGTATCTGTCATCATTCTTGCGATTACATACCTGATCATATATCGCCATTTTGCAGTTCGCTATAAAGACCTTTTGGATGATCCATATGCTGACGTGTGTAAATTACTAAAATCTTGTGGAAATGTGTGCGCTATTATTTATTGCCTGGAACGTACTATGTGTGATGATCTTGCGATCCATCTAACCAACAACGGCATTTCTTGTGCTGGTAATGAGTGGCTCAGTTAAATTCCGTGCAATTTTGTCTATGATACGTTTTCATGAAATGTACATTTACTTACGACTAGCATATCATGCTGGGCTGAACAATAAAATGCGGAGCTCTGTCTTGGATGCCTGGATTTCTTCAAAAACACAAGTGGTTGTTGCAACTGTAGCTTTTGGGTAAGAGTGCTCTTGCAGAAATAGATAATCTTACAAGCCACTAAGGCCTAAGCGATGGATTCAAGTAACATATTTCTCCATACTCTCCATTAATGTCTGATACTGGATGCCATGCCTTTATTTTACTGCCTCTGGAAAACAATGGAGTATCTGAGGCACAAACAGCTGCTGAGATCTTTCTTCCGTTGCAGGATGGTATGCATTAGCTTGATTCAGTTTTCCAGTATAACTTGTAATAGCAAATCTTGACAAGGATTATACAGAGCTCATAGTTTATTTTATTTTATTATTATAGGGTATAGATAGAAAGGATGTCAGAGTGGTCTGTCACTTCAATATTCCCAAATCAATGGAAGGCTTCTATCAAGAGTCAGGTAGAGCTGGACGTGATCAGTTGCCTTCCAGAAGTGTACTGTATTATGGAGTGGACGACCATAGGAGAATGGTTTTATCACTTGTCACCAGTTGATTTTTCCTTTGAATCTTTCTTTCTCAATCTTGCTCCTAAATTTGAATGTCACATTAAGCATATTGCAGGAGTTTATTTTAAGCAATACTAAAAGGAATAAGGATGAGTCCTCAAGCTTGCAAGATAAATCTTCGAAGAAGTCCCTGGACGACTTCAAACAGGTCCCATTTTTATTTTATTTTTGTTTGTAAAATCAAATTATTTCGGTTAGCTTTTCATACATTATAACTAACATGATTCTTCTTGCCACTGATATACATTCAGATGGTTGAGTATTGTGAAGGGTCTGGTTGTCGTAGGAAAATGATACTTGAGAACTTTGGAGAGATGGTATATTCAGTCATGACTGTTGATGGTCCTTTTTAAAAAGTAACTGTGTGATGTTGTTTACCTGCTTATGTCATCTCATGTTTGTGTTGTCTTTAAAAGTAGGTACCTAATTCGTTATGTGAAAAATCATGTGATGTGTGCAAGCATCCTAATCTTGTTACAAGTAACTTGGAGCAACTTAAAACTGCAACTGCTTTTCGACAGAGAACTGGATCTTCAAGAATATATATGACCAGGTATCTTGTTTTGCATTCATCTTTCTTCTGAAACATGGATTACCACTTTAATTGAGATATGCTGCATTTCTTATCATCTTCACTAAATTCTCATTGCTTCATTATGTGTCAAAGATTATTATAAAAAGGAGATATGCTTTTGCAGTTTGCTTTCTGTTTGTCTCTTTCCTTTTACAAAATGGTAGCATAAGATGCTTGCTGGAGTGTTTTATTATACCAGTCAGTGTTTTTATAAAATAATGAATTAAATGTGAGAAATGGATGAACATGGTTTTATTAGTTAGTAACATGGTTTTATTAGTTAGTATATGAAGCAATAATTCTTATCAGTTGGAGCTAATAAAATTCTTTACTTTATCAAAAGAAGTCTTGTCAGTTAGAGATGAGTATTTACACGGATCATCCCTTCCTTTTGATACTGAGGGCCATGTCTTGTGAATGTTAAGATGTTGAGAAAGGTGTAAATATGAGCAAATTGGATATTTCCTTTAGCAGTGGCAGAGACTATGCCAAGTTGGAGGATGAAAATTGGATGCTGGGAAAAAGAAGCTAGGCTGCGCCCTTTTTTGTATGTTTTGGTTATTTTTATGGAGAGAAGGGATAGTAGATAATTTGAAGGAGTGGATAATTCAATATTAAGAGTCAAAATAGTTCTTATTTTACTTGTATTTTTAGTGTAAAGAGGTTTTTCCATGTTGTACAGATAATTGGCTACACCTTGGGTTGTTCAATGCATACTAGTATCCGCACCACTCACTTTTGTATGGCTACACCAATTTGCTCTAATTCACTGAATGATATGATGTTATCATTTATCACAAACAAGTGGGAAAATATGAAGATTAGCAGTAATTCCCTTTTTTCCATGGACAGCAGCCTAAGAATCCATCCAAACAACTGAAAATTTGAAGACATCTAGATTAGTCAGTGTTTCTTGTCAAAAAAGTGGGAAGAATGTAAACCACTAATTGGTTCATCCCCCAATTGCGTACAGGTATGATATACATAGTAGAATATGTTCGGAATTGAAGGGCGAGGTTACCAAAGAGATGCTTTTATGGTGCAAGTTCATAAGGAGAAGGAAGAGAAGGAGAGCATGAGAAGTAACTCCTTGGGCCTCATCCGAACAATTTGGAAAAGAGGAACAAAAGAGTATCCGGGAAATAAAAATAATTAGGTAGAGATTAATGGAACCCTTTTAGTTGTATTCTTTTTACATTTTTGGATCACTTATCACATTCCAATCACTGCTTTCTATCATCTTTGTTGTTTAATGTGTTTCGACTATCGCACTATTTTGTTGTTCTTGTTCTTTTTTCTATAGGCTTTGCCCTGCTTCCGTTGTTAGTTGCTGTGTTTTCTACAATGTTTTCTTCTTCTTTGTACTTGGATTTGCTGCTCTTGAGCCGAGGGTCTTTCGGAAACAACCTCTCTACATCCACAAGATTGTGGTAAGATCTGTGTACACTCTACCCTCTTCAGATCCCACTTGTGGGATTTCAGTGGGTATGTTGTTGTTGTTACAACATTCCAATCACTGCTAATGGTTGGATATTCTTAGAATATCATGTTGTACTCTTTGTATGCGGGAGTTTACCCATTAAATCAATCTCTCCGGCGTGTTAAATCAATTCAATCTTTACATCTTGATAAGAAAAGTGAACAAATGCATGGAAACTTGGAAAGTGAAAAGGTCCAAGGAACCTAGGTTTCTCTCTAAAAATTAGGAAGGGAAGGTAGGGACTGAGGAAGATACTGTAGAAACGTTAAGTTGTTTCATTAAGTAACCTGAGGGCTAAATGCTAATTTTCTTACATGTTTTTGAAATGTGTATAGGTTGGAGTGCAAACGTGGGTTCACAAATTTATCTTCAGGAGATAGGAGACGGAAGTTGTAGGAGACAAAAGTTGGGAGTTTAAATCTGGGTGCAGGAAATTTATAGTAGGAAAATAAGGCACCTCACACTTCCAACACTATCTAGAATGGGATGCTTATTTGAATGGAAATATATACTTTTGAAAAGGTAACATATAATAAATATGATCTCATGGTACTAAGGTAGAAGATAAAACACTACTTGTTAAAGACCACCCAATGGGTGAGTCACTAGATTTGGTCTACCTTGCTCAATAGCTCTAGGATATGCACTAGCCTGGGATACTGCTATACGTACTGGAAACTAGAACATCAACTTTGAAGCCCCCTGTCTATGGTGTTGTCCAAGAACACCATAAGATACATACATAATATCTCCTATATCCTCTTATCTATTACAGATGAAGGCAAAACAAATCATAAAAGAACTGTGCACCTGACTACTTTTGTCATGTTCTAGTGAACATCGAGTTTGGATTTACCTCAAATTAGCCTTCAATAGCTGAATAGCACCTGATTACTTTCTTTTATGTTCTAGTGAATATCTAGTTTAAATTCACCTTAAATATAAAAATTGTGATCTTTTCATGAAACTATGGAGCATTTAGGCATTTTGGGAATTTTTTCTCAAGTACTATATCGGTTTCAGTGGTTCAAGTCTCAATGCTGGAGAGCAATTGTCAGAATTCTGGAACCGTGATGATGAAGCAAGTGGATCAGAAGAAGATATATCTGAATCTGATGGTATGTACATTGATTATTGTGGTTGTAGAGTCCCATGCACTGAAGCCACTTGGAAGTTTTGATGGCATGTTGTTTGCCTTCATTAATTTTCAATCTTGGCTAAGTCAGAGTTACTTATATTTAGATGCTCTGGATGCTGCAAAGAATGCCGCTTCATCAAAAACATCCGCAAAACTCAGGCTGCAAGATAAAATGGATTTGCTGCAGCGTGCAGAAGAGAATTATTATCAGAACAAAAGCCATGACAAGCAGGTGGATTTTTAAAGTTTGTTCCTTCCAAAATACATTTTGTTTGCATAGGCAGGTGTTTTTAGTTTTTACGTTGAATTACTTTTCATACACTGGGTTGCATTATGATTTCACATTGCGCCAAAGTCAAAGTTTTCCTTTTATAAAGAACTTGGAATCGCTGCACAGTGTTTTCTTGATTTTATTTTGATTTAAAGTTATGATATTTGGATTTTCAGTAATGGAAAGGGAATTAAGTGACAAAACTGATCAACATGTGAAATCCATCTTTGCTAACTCTTAATCCAGTTAGGTCCAATCGCTAATTTATTCACTCCTTGTGTTCAATTTATAATTGGAAGTGTGAGAAACATAGGAGAAGAATATTATTGAATTGTGTCTCTACATTATTATATTGAGACCCTATTTATAGACACTGCATTAGACTCCTTTTCCAACTAGGACATTACAATACAATTCTTTTCCAAGTAGGATTTTATATACTATTCCTATTCCTATTCTAACTAAGATTGTATATATTATTTTTGTTCCTATTCCTATTCTAACACTCCCCTCAAGCTAGTGCATACAAGTCATATGTACCTACCTTGTTACAAATGTAATTAATACGAGGACCAATGACGGGCTTGGTGAAAATATCTGCAAATTGATCACTCGACTTCACAAAATTGACAGTCAATCTCAATGGGCTTAGTATTTTCATGAAATACCGGATTTGATACAGAATGTCGATAAAACACATATAATCAGCTCCATTATGAGTCATGTCAAACTCCTAAATTATTGTGCTAATCTTTCCAAACCACGCTCGAGAAGACTGTTTTAGTCCATAAATTGACCTGCGTAATCGATATACAAGATTACTAAATTCCCCCCCGAGCAACAAAACTAGGTGGTTGCTCCCTATAGACTTCTTCATAGTGCAATGATCTCTGGAAAGTGCTCAAAATATGGTATAGAATATATGGATCTTCTAGGAATCAAATAGATGAGTCAATATTAACAGGAAAGTCACTGAAAAACTATTTGAAACATGCTCATGCGTCAGAGCATTAGATTTGATGGCTGAAAGTGATCACAATTTGAGAAATAAACTTATATGGTTAGGGTCGGAATGATGACTCGACTCTATTGAGAAAGACAATTATATGGGTAAGGTTAGAATGATGGCATGCCCCTATTGAAAAATAGAAATTATATGGATAGGGTCAGATTGACGGCATGACCCTACTGAAAAAGGGAAATAATATGGGTAGGGTTGGAATGATGGCACACCCTACATAAATAAGAAACTAGTCACCAAAAAGATGGCACGGTGCTACGCAAATTGGATATGAAAAAATACACATCAAAAAGATGACACAATGCTACACAAATTGGATATGAGATGGTACGATGCAACACAAATAAGATATGAGAAAGTTGTCACCATAAAGATGAACGGTGCTATGCAATTAGATATAAAAAAGTCGTCGTCAAAAAGATGGCACCTGTAGTCATCGGAAATATGGCAAGGTGCAATGCAACTCAAATATGAGAAAGTAGTCTAGAAAAATGCACGGGGGTATGCAAATTAAATATGAGAAAGTAGCCACCGGAAAAATTCATGGTGCTACACAAATTAGATATAAAAAAATAGTCACCAAAATGATACACGGTGACCTATTTTTTGCTAACATAATCATTGGCCAGACGGGCGGCATAAATGGGTAATAGCCGCCCATCGACAGCAGAAGCTCTTTGATTCCTACCAATATCGTAGAGGCTCTGATACCATGGGAGAAATATAGGAGAAAAATATTATTGAACTGTGTCTCTACATTATTATATTGAGACTTTATTTATTCGACACTACATTAGACTCCTTTCCCACCTTGGACACTACAGTACAATCCTTCTAAGTAGGATTCTATATACTATTCCTATTCCTATTCTAAGTAGGATTGCATATATTATTTTTGTTCCTAATCTACCCCTGTGTGACTTCTGTTGAAGCATATGCTCGGGTGCAGGAAGGATGATTTTAAAGCGGACTCTCCATTCATGAGATAAAGAAGATCGCGAAGATTTTGCAATCCACTACTGGATTTATTCGAATTCCAAGAGCTCGGATCCGATTTGTACATCTATACCGATCAATCTGAGCCCTCATATTGTGAATGATGAGCATTCTCAAGATTATGCCTTAAAGGGGTCTCAAAACTCAACACTCTTTAGCTCGAGATTTTGAGTTTCATGTGTTTGTCATTTCACCATCAAGGCAACTTGAACGTGAATCATATTCCATGAATATGATATCTATCTAGTGTGATGTATGTGATATATGACAAAGATGGGTCTATTAATTAATCATGTTATATAGGTCCGAGTTGGACATCCAACAACAACAACAACAACAACCCAGTGAAATCCCACAACGTGGGGTCTGGGGAGGTAGAGTGTACGCAGACCTTACTCCTACCAAGGTAGGACGGCTGTTTGGACATCCAATTGCTTCGATTTGAATTATCCTGTCCTGATATATATAAAAAAAAATATGGACAATCAAACTTATTTCTCGATTCACTCAAAAGAGGTGAGTAGGGTCCCAATCGAGATATGTAAGAAGTAGGTTTGATTATGCGTATTCCTAATCCTAAAATGTAATGTACGATGTACGGTCCACATGTAAATATAGTATCTATTTAGATAGTCCCAAATAATCCCTTCTCATCATGAGAATGTGTGTAACCTTATTCCGTCTTGGTCCTTTGTGGAATGAATTTATAATCACGGAGTCAACTAGATCATCAGAGAAGCTCATAACCCTAGCCCATTCCCATTTTGGGTGGAACACCCTAGAGGTCTGGGGTTCACGCCCGGGGAATGGGGAAATTTCTGGTAGGAGCCCCTTTCTCTTCGTGGGCCTTATGCAGAGTGAATATGGATTAGTTGGGCAAGTGAGTTCTGGATACTAGATGATTAACCAAAAAACTAAAAATGCTATAACCAGAAGAAATTATATTCTTTTGAGTAAGATAATTTATTCATTAGCACTAAGATAATACTGGCAATCAAATCTTTACAGATTATAGGTTACTTTTTGTAACAATTTATTCATCAGCACCAAGATAATATTGGCAATCAAATCTTTACAGATTATAGGTTACCTTGTGTCTTACAATGAGTCAAAAGAATCTACAAGTGATTCTACATCTTTTATGCAGTTGTCTTTACACTGGAATTGAAAAGACGAAAAACAATTCAACTTAATTCTTTGTTTGGAATTACTTCTATTCTTAAAGCATCTATTATTCTTTTTTTCCCCACAGAGTCCACCATATGCACTCTAGGGCCATTCTCCACCACCTCTTATGTCTGTTCTTTGTTTTAATGTTGTTCCAGCACCATAATAGGTCCTTAGTAAGTTAGTACTTTGGCATCATCCATTGGATCTCAGCTAAGGCAAAGAACAACTGCCACAGTACTTCAGTTATTTTGGAATGAACGAATAGATGACTATTAATTTTTCCTTCTCTTGGCACAAAAAACACTGAAACTTAGCCGAATTCCCTCTTTTTTATAATATTTCATGAGTAAACAAGCTTTCTTGATAACAAGGCAAGTAAACAATGTTACCATGTAGCGAGCTTTTGTTTTCGAGATAAACTTCCATGGCCAATCTGGGGTGTGAGCTGATTCTGAAAGCAAGGAATATGCAGAACTAACTGAGAATCTCTTCTCATTTCTTCCCTTCCATGAAACTGAATCCTCAGCATTCCTGGAACCATGAAAAACCTCCCGTGTCTTCAACATTTCAGCCAACCTTCTAATCTCCTAGTCATTTAACTTCTGAAAGAAAGTTTCCATACTCTTAGAACTCCATGTCGCCTCTAATGTACCCTTGGATGTAGTTGTTAAGCAAAATAAATCAGAAAACAAATCCTTAAGAGGATCATGCCATAACTAATTGTTACTCCAAAAAGACAATTCTCCTTCCATTACCAGTTGTGAATCCAATGTTTAAAGCATATTCCTCCTAGCATTTCCTAATTGCTTTCCATATGCCCTCATATGAAAAATTAACTGGCTTACTAATTCATTGACTTAGATGCCAATTTTTTTTGAATAATCACCCTCTTCGACGAGGAATTGTCTTCTGTATTACATCTCCATAGCCACTTTCATAATACATTCTTGTTGTGCAATCTGAAATTTCTGGCCCCAAGCCCCGTTCTTTTATGCTGGATTTACAGATTTTAACCCAACTAAATGAAAACATTTAGTGTCTTTGCAAAAGAAAGTTCTTTCTCAAGGAGTCTAGTCTTTTCTCCACCATAGCAGGTAGGGAAAAAAGTGACATAACATATGCGAGCAATGCATCCAGAATGCTTTTTATCATTATAATCCTGCCCCCCAAAGACAAGTATTGTGCCTTCCATCTTGGTAACCTGTTCTCACATTTATCAATCACACCATTTCATATCTCCATGGACCTTTTCTTTGCCCCAAAAGCCAATCCTGAATATAATGTAAGTAGTATTCCAGTATCACATCCCAGAACACCAGCTAGCACAAGAAGTTCAATCTCATTGACAAAAATTAACTGACTTTCCCAAGTTGATATGAAGGCCAGATACTACTTCAAAAACTGTAAGAATTAGTCTGATCACCATACCATTATTCATGTTATTTATCTAAAAACCTCTAATCCAACCATCAGTACTAGCCATTTTCAGCATATTGTTTAGACCGTCCATAGCAATAATAAAGAGGAAAAGAGACAAAGGATCCTCTTGCCTCAATGCCCTTTGGAAAGGGGAAAAACCCTCAGGGGTTTGATTTATAAGGATTGAAAATCTTATAGTTTTGATGCAGAAAGAAATCTATTACAGCCATTTTGTATCAAAACCCATATCCTTCAGGATCTGAATAAAGAAATCCCCCATCGACATGATCATAATGCATTTTCTACATTCAGCTTGCACAGAAGTCCTGGTATGTTACTTTTCTATCTAGTGTCACTGTCTACTACCTCATTTGCTAGCAAGGCAGCATACATGATTTTACCTACCTTTTATGAACTTATCCACTAATTTCTCCTCCACCATTTTCAATCTCTCTGTGAGGACCTTGGATATTATCTTATATACACCTCTGATCGGACTAATTTATCTGAAATCTTTCAGATCTCTTGCTCCATCCTTCTTAGGTATTAATGCCACCACATAAGTAGCATTAGTTTCAAAATATTTTTGTGAATGGAAGTTTTCCGAGGTCTGCATAATATCCCCTTTTAATTTCTCCTAGAAAAATTGGAAGAAGCCCATGGTGTAGGTCCAAGAGCCATGTCGACGATTCACATCTTGATACTGTTCAGCACTGCAATCTCCTCAAAAAGGCCTTTCTAGCCAACTCTGCTCTTCCTCTGACAACTGGAAGAAATTATATTTAGAATCTTCTATACTTTTGGGTCGTCCGAGCAATAGTGACATCTTTCTCTCTAAATTTAGTTTTGATAGGAAATACTGCCTAAAACAGATGCATTGAAGCATTTCTCCCATGCTTTTTTAACACTTTCTGGAGCATTTTAACTTTTTTTTTGTATCTGTAACCAAAAGCTCCATTCTGTACAGACACCCGAGTCTCTGTGCCAACATTATTCTGTCCTATAATTCATGACTTTAAAGATCTTCTAATTTTCTGCAACTTGATATTTTCACCCCTCCCATTCCATTGAATTTCTCTTACTGAGGTAATATTAATTATATCTCCATCGTTGATGCCTTTTTCAATTGCTCCCTGTTAATCTTCATTTCTGCTGGTCAATATGTCATTGTTGAGGGACCATAACTGAGGGTAAGCTTTGCTGCCAGAAGAATCTCCTACTGTGTTCCTAGATGTACTCTCTCTAAGTGGTCTGGAGTTGACATGATGAAAAAACTGAAATATGCAGTCAATCCAACTGCTCCTTCGTGCAGTCCACTAATTGGTACAATCTCTGAATCTGTTTAACTTTTCATAAAGTAGAAGATCCACATTGTGAGATGCTTGCGAGCTAGTCTGTCCCAATTGTTAATTTTTATCTGATTAATATGTCTATTCCACTATGAATAGTTGAGGTGTGCACAAACTGGCCCGGACACCTCTATCATAACAAAAAGTTTACTCGACTAAGGGAGAAGGGTAAAGATTCGAGTGTTGTTAGTTTACTCCTCTTAGGTGGAATATTAATAATTTTCTCTGGGTTTTTTGGTTATGAGGATATATCAGGCTCTCTAGTCTTACTTCTTTATCAAATGAGGAAAATCACCTATAACCCTCCTCTTCCACTTCCAACTATGCTAGCTCTTTTAACCCCAATCTAATGTGGCTTAACTAACATTTGTCTGCATGGCCTAACATTTTGTTTTACCATTAATAGGTCAATAAACATGACAAGAATGCCATACCTGAAACACTCAGGGAAGCAGGCAAGCAGAGATTGCTGAATGCAATAAAGCAAAACCAGCAGATGGTCAGTGATTCGAGGTATGAAATTGCTCTGTATTATCTTTCAGAATTTGTAGCTAAAAGGGTTTCTACTCACATAAAACTCTACTCTCTCGTTACCTTTTTTACTAGCTGTGTATTTTGCAGGATTGACATTGATAAATCTGTAGTTTTCCTTGAAAATGAATGTTATAAGAAGTATCGCAAAAGTGGGAAGTCTTTCTATTTATCACAAATGGCAAGTACAGCTAGGTGGCTTTCTACAGCAGGTCCTATGGAATTGATGAATAAGCTCAGCTGTTCTAATCCTGCTCCTCCTCATCCTGAGGATGTAACATCCATAGGCAACTGCACTCCAGCATCATCAAATCCTTCGGTGCCTATATCAGCAACGGTTAATGATGAAAATGTCCATGATAATGCTAGATCACAAGATCCAATAAGGTCACCAGCCTCACCCTTACACGGATCCGCAAGTGCAAAGTTACTACCCATCCTGTCTTTCTCTCAGTTTATCAACAGCGGAAAGACAAAGGAGAACCTTGCATCTGCATCAAAGAGACAATCACCAGATAGAGGTAAAAGGAATTTGGAGAAGAGGATGAGATTTCAATAGGCTTTTGATTCTTAAGAAATTTGACAGATTTCTTTGGCGAAGCAAGTCCCTGTATGTTGGCACAATTTTAGTGAGTGTTGTCATGGTATAGAAATTCTAAACGAATTTAAGCTAACTTTGAATACTTTTTTTTTTTTTTTAAAAGAACGTCAAAAATTCCTAATCACTAGACCTTAGCCTAGAGGTTTTCAGCTTGCAGAAACATAGCTGTGTCTATTTTATATGTAAGTGTTTTCCTACTTGTTTGTGTTGAGATTTGAGAGGGTGATGGTTTTTGAATTTAGGCTTAAAGTCATATGCGGTATGTCTGCATAATTTACTTAAATTTTACTTAGATACCTCAACTAAGCGTTTGTATCTATTCTAGAACTTCCACACTTTTGGGTGTGGTTCACGGTGAAAGCATTTAATTAGACATTTTTAAAATTAAAAAAATATCTTTCTTCCTTGTGCTTGTTGCCATCACTTTCTCCACGTTACTGCCGCCGTCGCCACCGCATCATACATCCTTCTTCTTCTTCCCTTTTTTTCTCTACCTTTACCATCATGGTCATTTTTGGGTGGGTGGGGTGGGTAACATTGTTACTGTTAAGTTTTTTTTTATAATTTTTGAATCTAAATAATCTGCCATTGTTGTTTCATACAAAAGAAGAAAAAGGAGAGAGAGAAATGGTGGGCAGACTGGTTCCGATGGGTACTAGGGGAAACGTTTTTGGTGGGAGGGTCGGTGGAGTGTGTGTGTGTGTGTGGGGGGGGGGGGGGGTTACATAAAAAATATTAATTTAAAATATCTTTTTTTGGATCCAAATAACACACGTCATAATTTAATTTGTTATTGTGTCATGCCTGAGTAAATTTACGAACTTAATATTTGTGGCTGATTGTTAAAAAAGAAATATCAAATAGATATGCGGAAAGAGCATATATTGGTGCTTTTCTAGAATTGAATCCTTTCTTTCATAAAATGCTACTAATTCACTATTTCGAAAGTTTCCATTATACTCCTTCCATACCATTTGACATAATTGAGCAACAAATTCCCCGTACCCACAAGTAATGTATGGTGAGGTTAGAATGTGTATAATGTTTCCATTATACACCTTCCATGCCATTTTGACACGATTGAGCGACAAATATCCAGTACCCACAAATAATGTATGAGGAAGTTAGAATATGCGTAAATCTTATTCTTATTTTATGAGGGAAGAAAAATTATTTTTCATAGACCATCTGCTCTAAAAAATATATGTCAAAACAAGTTTGAAAAATATAAGGTGAAAATAGCTCGGATGAAAAATATGAAAAAGAGATATATATTGACAGCAAAAATAGTAAGATAACCAAAGTAAAAGAAAAATAACAATGATAAAATTAAAGAATAAGATATCAATAAAATAGATGATAACACTGCAAAGGAAAAGAGAGAGCAGATATGGTACTCAAAGCTAGAATCATACTCTCCCACAAGAAAGAGAAACTTCTCAACTATTTGCTAACATTTTACCTTAATCCTCACCTCCATGCTCTTTTATCTGAGGTCATATCCATAGTGAGCTGTAAATGTACCATATATTGTCTAATCACTTCCCTTCAATTCTTCTTTGATCTACCTGTACCTCTCTTTAGACCATATATCTTGCATCTTACTGTGTCATACGTGCTCATCTTCACATGCCTGAACCATTTCAGCCTCGTTTTACTCATCTTGGTCACTAAAGAGATCACTTTCGTCTTGCTTAGTATACGTTCGCTCTTAATCTGATGTCTCCTAGTATGACTGAGCATCCAACTAGCATCCTCATTTCTGCTACTTTCATCTTCTAAACGTGTTAATTCTTTACTAATCAACACTTTATCCATAGAATACAATTGAGCAAACAATAGAAAATAAGCTTGCGTTTGGACATGCAATATAAAGTCATGATTTTAAATGTGATTGGATATGTAATTTGAGATCTTTGATTTCAATTCCACATTGTCCAAATATTATGATTTGGAATACCAAATCAAGTTTTCAATTTTTTTAAATGTAAGACTTGACTCATAAGTTTATATTTTGTAAAAAAAAACTCATTATTTCAAATTTTGTAAAAAAAGATTCATGCTCACGGTGAAGAGATTGTATGTGCCATGTGAAAGGATTATATTAAGGAATAACTAGTTACTACTATTGTTGATTAGTAAATCTTTATAAAATCATGTGTATTTGAAAATTTGTAGTTGCAAACATTTATTTATAAAAGGAATGTGAGTTATGTGATTGACCAATGAGGTGCCTTAGAATATTTCGGTATCTTATTTATGAACTATAATTCACTCATTTTGTAAGATTATATATGAATCGAAAAAATTTGATATTTTTCACAACTTGTGGAGTTCTCATATTTACAAGAATACAACTTAAAAAATCTAAATTATATATGCAAAGAACTTCAACCTCCAATCAATTTGATTTCAAATATGATTTCATATTGAATATTAAAACGGGGCCTAAATTTACTAATGTACTATGTAAGGTAAAGTGAAAGAAAACAATAAAATATTAATTTAAAGTTAGTTCAGTAAATCAGTATCATATTGAAATTTGATAATATTTGTATAGTTAAAAAGAATTTAAAAGTTGTATAGAACAAGATAATAAATTGAATGAGGTCGTATTTTATATGCAAAAATTATCTAAAGACACAACTTATCATCACTTTTAGTAAAATAAGTCTAAATGTTACATTTTGTAAAAGGCATAATACATAAATTGCCCCTTAAACTTAATTTCAAATTTTAAGTATGATCTCCAACTTTTATAGTACACAAATAGGCACTTTAACTATCCGTTTTTAAAACAAAAAAATACATGAAACCAAAAGTCTTATTGCGTGGTATACAAACGCTCCCACATAAATCTTTTAGTTACTCAGTAGCTACCACGTAATTACAAACTTTACACGTATTTTATGATTAAAAATATAAATAAAGAAAACAAAAGAAAATCCTACCCTTACCTCCTCCTCACTAGCCCAACTTAGCCCACCCACTCTGCCCCCCACCCCCGACCTCACCCAAAAACGTGTTAATTTTGCTTTGAAGAATTTTTTTTTGTTTTTTTGCGCCATCCCCCCTCCCCCCGCCCAAAAAAAAAAGAAAAATATTTTTGAAAAAAAGTTTTAAATATATTTTTTTGTTGCATCACCCCACCCCAGCACACCCCATCCCCTCCTCAAAAAAATAATTTTGTCTTGAAATAAAGTTTTGATTTTTTTAAATTTTTTTGCACCACCCCATCCCCACCCCACTTACCCCCTCCCCAGTTAGAATTAATTTTGCTTTGAAAAAAAAAGTTTTGAATTTTTTTTTTGGTATTCAAAAATTACACATGATGTGTCTGAATTGCGTCACGATCACATATTATGCCAGATTGGATTCACGTATTTTTTTGTTTAAGAAAGAATAGTTAAAGTGCCTACTTATGCAGTATAAAAGTTGGAGGTCATACTTAAAATTTAAAGCCAAGTTTAGGAGCCAATTTATGCATTATGCCTTTGTAAAAAGTAGGATTATAAGTTAGACATGAGTTAGAGAGAGAGAATGTCCTCCTTCTCTCTAACAGGCTTATAGACTTATATCAAGCCTTTCATCCAATAAGTTCACTCCTTTTTCTCCTTTACATTCTGCCAAATGAACATAACACCATAGCACTCAGAAAATGAAAACCAACATTTACATCAACCACTAATAGACCAAAAAAGGAAAACCATTGAAACAAAAAAATTTAGGAAAACCACCTGAAAATGAAAATGTTGTGGGGAGTTATCAAGACATTCATATGCTTGACAATGATACGAAAATTACTTTACTTGAAAAACGACTACTTATATATAAGGCAATAACTTGAGCAACTTCTGATTGTAGGGGTGTTTTAAAAATTTTCTCGTATATAAAAGTAACAAAGTTGAGAAATTTGTGGGGATAATTTTATAATTTTAATTAATTGAACCAACTCCTTTGGATGAGAAATGGAGTTATTGTAGCTTATTTGAAAATGTTGGACATATTTTGACTACTTTATTCTTTGCTTAGGACATGACTATGCTTTACAACAACAACAACAACAATCACCCAGTGAAATCCCACAACGTGGGGTCTGGGGAGGGTAGAGTGTACGCAGACCTTACTCCTATCAAGGTAGGACGGCTATTTCCGAGAGACCCTCGGCTCAAAAAAGACATAAAAAGGGGGTCAGATAAGATTAAGAAATTCAAAGCGCTATAGGAAAATAAATAACGAAGGCATCACAGATAAAATAGAGTAATCACAAGTACTGAAAGTAATAAATAGTAACAGAAATAGCAGAAATGAGAGCACAAGGAATTGTAATGTGCTAATGCGCCTACGAATAGGGAAGAATAACGAGACTATGTACTAGCCTTCTACCCTAATGTGGGTCCTCCACACCCTCCTATCTAAGGTCATGTCCTCGGTAAGCTGTAACTGAGCCATGTCCTGTCTAATCACCTCTCCCCAATACTTCTTCGGCCTACCCCTACCTCTTCTGTAACCATCCATGGCCAACCTCTCAAACCTCCTCACTGGGTCATCTGTGTCTCTCCTCTTCACATGCTCAAACCATCTCAGTCGCATTTCCCGCATCTTGTCTTCCACCGAGGCCACTCCAACCTTGTCCCGAATAGCCTCATTTCTAATCCTATCGCTCCTAGTGTGACCACACATCCATCTCAACATTCTCATCTCGGCAACTTTCATCTTTTGAATGTGAGAGATCTTAACTGGCCAACACTCTGCCCCATACAACATAGCCGGTCTAACCACCACTTTGTAGAACTTACCCTTAAGTTGTGGTGGCACCTTCTTATCGCATAGCACTCCGGAAGCGACCCTCCATTTCATCCACCCTGCCCCAATACGATGTGTGACATCATCGTCAATCTCCCTGCTGCCTTGCATGATAGACCCAAGATACTTGAAACTACTTCTCTTTTGAATGGCTTGGGCACCAAGCTTAACTTCCACGCCAACCTCCTGAGGTGTCTCACTGAACTTGCACTCTAAGTACTCTGTCTTGGTCCTACTCAGCTTAAACCCTTTAGACTCCAAGGTATGTCTCCAATCCTTCAGCTTAGCATTAACTCCACTACGAGTCTCATCAATCAGGACTATGTCATTCGCGAAAAGCATACACCATGGCACCTCACCTTGAATTTATCGCGTCAATGCATCCATCACCAAGGCAAATAAAAATGGACTAAGAGCTGATCCTTGATGCAACCCCATCCCAACTGGGAAATTCTCTGAGTCCCCTCCTACTGTCCTTACCCTGGTTTTGGTTCCCTCATACATGTCCTTGATCACCCTAATGTATGCCACAGGTACATCTTTAGCTTCCAAACATTTCCATAGTATCTCTCTTGGAACTTTATCGTAGGCCTTTTCTAAGTCGATGATTACCATATGCAAGTCCCTCTTCCTCTCCCTATATTGCTCCACTAGTCTCCTCATAAGATGGATGGCTTCTGTAGTTGAGCGTCCCGGCATGACCATGCTTTGTCGAAAAAATATAACACATGTTGTGGAACCCATTTTCATTGCCACTTTTGTCTCTCCCATCACATTTAGTAAACCAAGTCTAAATGTTACATTTTGTAGAAAGTAGAATTATAAGTTAGACATGGGTTAGAGAGAGTTTATGTCCTCCTTCTCTCTAAGAGGCCTATAGCCTTATCCAAGTCTTTCATCCAACAAGTTCACTCCCTTTTCTCCTTTAAATTCTGCAAAATGAAGACAACACCATAGCACTCAGAAAGTGAAAACCAACATTTACATCAACCACCAATTGACCAAAAAAGGGAAATCATTGAAACAAAAAATTTAGGAAACCAACCTGAAACTGAAAATATTGCAGGGAGTTATCAAGACATTCATACTCATAAGGATGATAAGAAAATCACTTTATTTGACAAACTAAAAGACTTATTGACAACTAAACACTCCTTGAATCATGTTATATTCTAGGGAAATATCGATGAGGGTGATCCATCAAATGAAACTATAAATCATCTAAAAGTTGTTAAGTTTATTTTGTAATGATCATGAAGGTCATTTTTGGAAATTCTAGGAAAATTATCACATTATCCCTCTCGATGGCTGTCCCGAGTCATGTTTGACAAGTATATGAGGTTAGAATTGAAACTAGATTGAAAAGTTGAGAATTTTGGACGTTTTAGAGTTTTGAAAGTTTTTGAGTTGAAAATAAGTAATTTTTAGTCGTCATTCAAAGCTACACGACTCAAAATGGAATTTTATCAATTATATCAGCTCTGAGATGCAGAATTTAGTGTAGGAGTGTTGTCGGTTTAGTTCCAAGGTTTTTATGGTGATTTGGACCCTTGAGATATGATTTTAGTGGAAGTTAAGGCCAATGTTTGACTTTGGTCAACATTCGAAGTTCGGACTCTCTAGAATTTCTTTGAATTCAGGAGGTAATTTTAGGTCTAGGTAGAGCTTTGATTTATTTTTTTGGAGGTTTTGAGGGCATTATGGTATTTTTGATGGAAGTTAGTTAGAAGCGGCTTTAACGAGTATAAGGTCAAGAAGACCTCACATCTATTTCTTGATGGTTTCAATGAATTTTGAAACGCCGAATTTAGTTGGGTAGCATCTATGGTTTGTATCACGAGATTTCGAATGAATTTTGAGAGTTATTTCGAAGAATATTGAGTCTTGATATTTTTGATGATATCTATTACCTGAATTCTTCCTTCGCGTTTTTAGATCCCTATCCGCATTCGAGAATGATGGTGTTGCTTGGCTTCCTTATTCATGGAGCCTTGACCGTATTCACAGAATGTCGGGTATAATGATCCCGAGGGTTCATTTTCGGAAATTTTTAGAAAACCACCATTTTACCCCTCCCAATAGTTGCCTCGAGTCCTGTTGGATCAGTTATGAAGTTGGCTTTGAGATTTTTTTTGAAAAAGTAGTGATTTTGGAGAGTTTTTGAATTCTGAAAGGCTTAATTTGTTTAAAAATGATTTGTTGTACCAACTGAAGCTACGAGCCTCAGAATAAAATTTTGTCAGTTTCATCTGCTTCGAAATGTGGAATTTGGCCTAGGATTGTCGATTTTAGATATGAAGTTGTTTCATGGATTTGAGGTCCTAAGTTGGAAGTTTATGGAATTTTAGACCAAAAGTTAACTATTGTCAACATCTACAGTCCGGACGCTCTGAATGGATTTTTGACTATTACATTAGATTCATGGGATGATTTTAGGCCTAGGAGAGGTCTTGGTTGAATTTTAAGAGGATCTGAGATCACTTTGGTATTTTTGAGTGTCAACTTAGTTTGATTGCAACTAAATGAATTTTGGATCAAAGAGACCTTGAATCTGTATTCCAATGGTTCTATTGAGTTCAGAACGTCGAATTTAGTGGGATAGCATATATGATTTGTGTGTACGATATTTTGATCGAATCCTGAGGGTCCATTCATTGATTTTGTTGAGCCTTAGTTCTTGTTGTGTCTGGTTTCTGGTGCCTATTGAATCACTCATCGTGACCATGAGGTTCCCTTCCGCAATTGCATAGTGATTCTCCCCGTGTTCTTTGTGATCACGTGAAGCCTACCACGATTGCGTAGGTCTTTTTTGTCGGGCATCGTGATTGCAAGATATATGGACACGATCGCGACAATCAAAATAAATTGTTGACCATCTATCTCTTAACAATCGCGAGGTCGGGGAATGTGATTGTGATGAGCAGTGAGACTCACTGTTTACTCTCAAATGTCAGGATTTCATCCATTTTTCTCCATTTTTGAATCCTAGAAGCTAGATATAGGGGATTTCAAGATGGATTTTCAAGAAACTTTGATTGGGTAAATGATTTATACTTTGATTCTTCATTACCCACTAATTATTTCATGATTTTGGCCTTTAATTCAAGATTTTGAACTTCAAGAAAGGTTTTTTTTAAGAACATGAGGTTTTGTAAATATGGGGTTTATGAATTGATTTCAATTTAGTTTTCAAAATGGTTTTCACCATTGGATTTCAAATGCTTTGGATAACATATTTATGTATTAAATTTTAGATTACACCCTAAGTTTTAGGGATTGAGTTTTTGGATCGTTTTGGTCCCGGTCTTTAAAATTTATGATTTGGGAATTCTTGTACTCATATTCTTATTATGAATTCATATTTGAATATTTTTTTTTGATTCAGAGACTCGGCGGGGAGGGAATACCCATGTTTTGGAGTGATTGTGTGCTTGAGCTGAGGCAAGTGAATTTCTAAACCTTTGTTAAACATGTAGAATCTTGTGCTTCTTGTTATGTCTGTCGGGGAGTAATGAGAATCAGTTATGGGTTTAACTTGTGTATATTGGATGATTCTAATGATGATAAAAAGGGTTAATAAGAAGCGACTTAATTATATAATGATGTGTGATGTGTTGTGAATGACTGAGTGAATTGTTTGATGCATTATTGACGATGGATCTTTAATGTATTGATATTAATTTTATCTTAAAATGGATATTTGCATCTTCTAATTATACATATGAACATGCTTATTCACATTGATTCCATGACACATCAGTGATGAGATACTTAGTTGAAATAGTGAGAAATAGGGGATGAGACAAACACTCTATGGGAGATTCTATGAGAAATAGGGATTGGGTCACACGCTCCATGGGAAGGTTCTATATGAGGGGCCACACACTCTGTGGAAGGTTACATGGACATATTTGTCCCCTATGAGTTTCGTACTGAGATTTAGAAGGTGTGTAGTGTTAGGATAGAAATGCATCGCTTTACTCAACATCTCATTGCATTGCATTGCACATCATCTATCATTTGTGAACTTGTGAATACCCCTTTGGTGTCCTTGTGGTTGATTACCTTAATCTTGATGTGGTTTATCTATGAAATGGATAAGTTTCTATTAACCTATGTGCTATGTGAATTATGAACTGTTAGGTTGGGCTGATTTGTATGCAGGTTGTAGTTGTGGAGGTTTGATTGATGTGGAATGAGTACTTGTATTCTATATATTTTTTACTTTGTATTTACTAGTTTACTTGCTAAGTACCTTGTTCTTGTATAAAACCCCATAATATTCTACTTTAGACGTTTCCTAGGAGTCCAGAGAAACAAGTTCAGAAATTGGCACCAGGTGACTCCTATGGGCACTATCTATGACTCATAGAGTGTTTCACGAGCCGTACAAGGCTCCATGGAAACTTGACTTGGCTTTCCTCCCTTGAAGGTGAAGTCTACGGACTGTAGAAGGTTCTATGGCCCGTAGAAAGCCCCGTGAACCTTTTCCTTGAAGGCCCTCTCCTAGTGCCCCACTACGATCCCCTATACAACTTATGGAAGGGTCTATGCCCGTAGAAGGGTCCGTATACCCCAACCCTCAATAGCCCTTCAATGTGGTTCTGCGATCGGGGTGACGACCCATATAATGGTCTACGGATCGTACAAGGTCCCATAGACCCTAAATCTCAAAACCCTCATCTTAGTCCTACGACCAGCCTTTACAGCCCGTCAAAGGGTCTACGGCCCTTAGAGTGAGTTCATAGACTTAACAAGACCCAAACTAGTAGGCTCCTATTTTGTTACCCAACTTCTATGACCGGTCTTCTACGGTCCATAGAAAGTTCTACGGTCTATAAAAAGTTCTACGGTCCGTAGAAGGACTCGTAGTGGACCAAAGTAAGATTTTTATAAAAGATAGTTGGGTCATTTCCCACCCTTTTCCAATCCAAGCCTAGATGTGTTGGGACTCATTTTAGTCCCTTATCAGTACTAGTCGACCCTTTTCTCAAATAATTTCTTCCAAGACTTAGAGTGAAATTTCAAGAGGGGAAAAACAAGGATTTCAAAAGCATTCATTGAGTTCTTCAAAGTTCTTCAAGAATCTAGTCCTTCCAGGTGTGTAAAGCTACTCACAGTGTTGGACAAAATTTGTCCTCATGCCCTACATAGTAAGAGTGTAAGCTAGGGTTTTAACCCAATCCTTTCTTGAATTTTGAGTTCTAATTATTCTTTGTTATTAAATGCAAATCTTTATTGTTGAACTTATGATTCCTTATATGATTCTAGTTTTTGAATTATTGTTCATGCTTATTTTCCACATGAACCATAATTGAGTTGTTGAAGGTTTGACATTGCTTCATATTATGCATTTTTTAGTTAAAGTAAGAGATTTCAAAGATATGAGTAAAGGAGGAGTCTTCAAGAACTTGAGTGTTCCGATGCATTACCTAATTATGAGGTTTTTGCATTATTAATTATTATGCATAATTATTTTAAAGTTTAAGTAAGATAAAGTGTTATGCATTATTATTTTGAGTATGAGTTTTGAGAGAATTCTAATAGTTCCAATTGAATCATTTTTATTGAGAAGATCATGTTTATTTGAAATAAAGCATATTTCAGAGTTGAGAAAAATAGTAAGATTTTTCAGAAAAGTTGCTACTTTAAAAGAGAGCATAAGTAGTCCCATAAGAATTTTCAGACAATTAAGTAAGCTTCATTGAGACTTAAGAGAAGTATTTTGAGTATTTACTCACAGAGTTTATATGAGCGTTATTGCATGTTTGAGGAGTAGTATTGAGTACTGATTTGGGCAAGAGTTCAGGCAACTTAAGTCCCATAAACTATGTAGCCATCGTAGGATAGGATCGTACCGTAAATTGGACTCCTTCTCCTTGCCTATGAGAAGGCTCATAAGATGGATCCACAAGTTAAAGTTTGTTCCATATCCTGACAAGGTATGGGATGTCTTTGGCAATGTGGGCAAGACGTTATGTCATCACGAGGGTCATAGTGATGGTTGTCAGTTAGTGAAACCCCCCAAGAAAAGAAAAATTATTATTTTAAGAATTGTATTTGTTATATTACTTCAGTTTTAAAAGCTTTGAGGTTTTCATTACACTTGCATGCTTCACTTCAGTCGAGTTATTTTCATTATTCTCTTCAGTATGAGTATATTCAATTAAGTATTTTTATTCAGCTTTATCATATAACGTATATTCCATGTACTGACCTATTTAGTTCTGTATCATAAAATGATGCAGATTCAGATACTCACAATCGTAGACACTTTAGTAAGATCTCTTTCCATAAATAGTTGGTGAGACTTCCTAGCTTTTAGAGGGCTCCAGTTTAGTTTGTTTGAATTCAGTTATTTTATTGGTCGGTTTATTTTATTTATAGTCAGGTAGCCTTGGTCTTGTCTCGTCACCTATCTTCATTTAGTAAAGGCTTCATATATAGTCAAAGTTAGTGAGTCAGTTCAATTTAATTATTCTAATTATTTAAACACTATTACTATTTATATTAGGAATTATTTTTAGACTTTGCATAAATTGAGTTTTTCTTAAATGTTTTAAAGATTCACTTTTTAAAGCTTTTGCATGTATTTTAGTATTATCCAATAGTTAGCCAGACCATAGGTTCATTTGGGGCCAACAATGGTCTCCGAGTGCCGGCTATGTCCAGCGTGTAACCTTGGGGCATGACAAACTTGATATCAGAGCGCATAGTTCAAGTGTCCTAGGGTGTCTATAAAAGCCGTGTCTAGTATTTTACTTATGGATTTATCGTGCACCACACTTATAATCAGGAGGCTATAGGGCATTTAAGAAATATTTCTCATTCTTTCATACTTTAGATCATGCAATAGAGTTGTGCCATAATAAACTTATTTAGACTTATGCATTTCTCAAATTCGTTTGACTACCCTCATACTTAAGGTGGTTGAAACAGTAAAAATTAGATTCTTATTGATGAGTTACTTTCAGATAAAGTATTCAGAGAGTAAGGAGACTGCACAAGGTCTTAAGAAGAGCCCATTAGTATACATAAGCTTATTGATTCAAAAGAATATACTATTATTCATATCAATTGTGTGTTAAGCTAGAGTACGACGTATTTCCACACTCTCTTCTCTTAATCTTGCTTCAGATGCTATCTTTAAGAGAGAGGTTATATAATTCTATGCTTAGTGTTACCACCCAAGGTAATATGATTTGAGGCATGGTAAACTATAATTAGTAGAATGATCCCAAAGCTAGAAAGATGGAGTTAGGCGAGTAGAAATCAAATAGTGAGAGTTGTGGTTGATTGACGCATATAACTAGAGTTATGTACCTATAAGGTAAGTAATGGGGTTATAAGTCAAGTCCCTTTGGTTTTTACTAAAGAGTAGTAAGTGTCGTCTAGCTTCATGATAGAAGGTAGATGAAAAGTTGTTAGTAGGACGAGTAAGAGTATACTCGAACCAATAGAGGAGTTTTATGTTGAGGTGTCATTATGTTAGTAAAGACTAAGTATATGTGTTGAAACGAAGGGAGGAGTAGTCATGAATCGGTAGATCTAAGCTAGGCTAATGATTTTGAAGGGAGATTCCTAGGATATTCATAGAGTTATGAATGTATCTAAGCAAAGAGGTATAGTGTGTGGGTAAATAGTACTAAGTTATGAAAGAGAATATGATGATAGATTATAACTAAGAAAGATGTGAGATAAAGATCCATTACTTTTCATGAGGTCATAGAGGGTGACTGTTTCTTAATTTCACCTACCAGTTGTAAGATAGTATAGTAAGTGAGCAGTGTGTGATATACGTGTTAATACTAGACCCTAAGATTGAATTTGAGATGAGTGATGTGAAGAAAGAGGGGATAACTTTATGAGTGTGATAATGCTAGTTTTAAGATTTGATCTAGTATGTTTGACATAGAGTATGTGAGGAATTAAGATGTTAACTTTTAATAAATGTGAGTGGGTACAAATGTAGTATTATGACCCTTAGATGAGAGCAGTGAAGTGTGGCTATCATTAGATAGACAGGAGCATTAAAAGGTGTACCCAAGATCGTATTTAATCAGATGCAGTTCTAATTAAGTTATGATTTTCTATGCGTGCCTAGATAGTATATTTGAGTTGTTAATGTGGAGTAGGTTGATGTAAGCATTCTGTAAAGAGTTTGGTCGAAGGAATCACATATAGACTATAATGGGACTGTTAAATAGAGTCCAAGTGTCCTCCAGTTAAGTAGATATAAACTTAAAGAGTAGTATTAACGGGCTAAGGAGAAAAAGTCAGACTATTATGAATTGATAAATGTGGCTTTATAAGGTGATGCGGGTGATGATTATAGAAAGACCTCTATAGAAGCAGGATAAAGTTTGGAGAAACATCTCAATAAGAAGTCCTAAAAGGAATCTTAGTACCTGTACTTAGATAGTTCATAGGCACGAGATTGGCATTTTTTCCCGAGTATTAGAGTAAAGTGAATATTGACCAATTTGGAGAATATGAAATAGGTCCATAGCCTTAGAGTGTCGACTTCATACCTAACAGGGATATGATGAGCTATAACTAATTAGTAGAGAGAGACAATGTGAATAATCAGCAGCACATCAAGTATGAGGAGCTCATGTTGGTGTCTTGGTCCTCTTGAGTACATGTTTGCATTGTTCTTCTAATGCTTGCCATCCCTTGTTTGTCTAACTCGAGGTAACTTTGGTTGAGTGTTCTCAAGTTTATGGTAGTACTTAAATAACTTGAAGTAAACTTTGGATACTATTTGCATTGGAAGGACTCCATGAATTGGATTAGCTATTGTAGGTCTGTAATATACATGACAGGTATCTTCATGGGGTTGCTTCTATGAAAGCACATTGGAAGAACTCCAAGATTAGCTCAACTGCTACAGCTCTGCTGGTTGTTGTAGGTTGTTGGATACTAAAGACTTCCAAGTATGAATGTATTGGAAATTCTGTAGATGGTTATGTAGTTGAGGGACTTGTTGTTGGATATTGCAGTTCTGCAGTACCTGCACAAGAAAAGAAAATAGAGTACAAGGGCCACTTGGTAGCTAAGCAACTAAGTGAGAGGACTCATCTCAATACAAAGTGACTAAGAATGCATAAATAAGGGAGACTCTCCCCTTTACAATATAGTCCTAACTATAAGTTCTTCAAAAAAGCTATAACTAACTACTAGAGACAGCCAATGTGAAGAACAAGCAGTACACTAAAAAAAGAAGGAGAGTTCATAGTGGTTTCTTGATCCTCTAGAGTCTTCTTCTTCAAAGTTAGCCATTTCCAACTTGTCTAATTCAAAATATGATCTTGATTTTTTGAGAAGTTCTTGATTTGTGAGGTGGATCTCTGGAGAAGAGCATTTGTGGCTGTGTTTGGACAAAGAATCAACTGTAAAGTTGGCTTCTCTATAAGTGTGGGTACACTTGAAGACCTAGAATTGATGGATGATGTTCTGCAGCTTCTGAAGGTGTGCTTTGATAGACCATAGGGGCTTTGCTAGTTGTTTTAGCCATCTGATTAGCAACTCTGAATCTACTTCTAGGATTGACTTTGTATATCCCAAATGAAGGCACCAAGATAAGCCAAAGATAGCTGCCAGTATCTCAGACTGGTTGTTTGTATCTTCTCCAAAAGGGAATGCATAAGCAAAGATAAGGTCACCTTGAGAGTTTCTGAGCAGTCCTCCCCCACCTATGTTTCCAAGATTGTGGAGTGCACTGCCATCTGTGTTCAACTTCACCATGTGAGCTGACGGTTTCCTCCAATATACTGTGCTAACTTTGATTTCATGAGTGCATTTATCCACAAGAAGGACCAGTTCCTTCCAGCTATTTGGCCAACTGATGTAAGGGTAAGCAATACTCAGCAGGTTGGATGTATCTTTGGACACTAAGTACATCACTCTTGCAAGATTATAATGTTTCCCACCATATTTGATAACACATCTATTCTTCTATAGATTCCAACATATGAAAATGGGGATGGATTGGAGGATACATTTATGCACATCATTCTTGTATTTGGTCGACCACCATCTCATTATCAAGTTTTTAAAAGGTGTGTAGTCCTTGTTAATTCTCAGGAAGTTGGAAAATACACTCCAAATCTTCTTAGCAAAATGTCCAGTAACAAATACATGGTCAATGGTGTCCTGACCTAGTCTGTAGCAGCAGTAACATTGAGCTGGGGATTGTCCAAAACTGATGAGCTTTTCATTAGTTGGTAGCTTCCCTCTAAGTGCTCTCCATAGTAGAAAAGAACATTTAAAAGGTATGTAGTTTTGCCAAGTTTGATAATTGATCCTTGTCTTATTCCTTTTATCCCTGATAAGATTCCATACAGAGGAGCAACTAAATTCCCCACTGTTGTTGTGTTTCCAAGATGGTTGATCAAGCTGGTGAGGGTGATAATTGATGTGAGTTCCCAGAATGATAGAGACAAATTGAGGAGGGGCTTCTTGAGTAACCAAATCTACATTTCATTGGCCATTGTTTAAGAAAGAAGAGACCTTAGTATTGTTCATTATAGTACTTGTAGATCTGAAGTTTGCTAGAGGCCCAACTCCCAACCAATTATCCCACCAAAAGAGACATGAACCAGATTGGATTTGCCATTAGTTATGAGGTTCAACTTTGTTCTTGTTCTTCATCAGATGTTTCCAGACCAGTGATTGTCCAGTATGCCATTTTTTGGTGATAGGATTATACCTTTGACAACACTTGGCTTTGATAAACTCACCCCATAAGGTGTTCTTAGTTCTGAAGATCTACCATTGCTTGTATTGGAAAGACTTAGCCATATCTGAAACTTGTCTCACATCAATACCTCCTTCATCATAAGGATAACTTAAGTTCTTCCAGGAGGACCAATGGTATTTCCTCTTGTCATTTTTCCATCCCCAGAATAAGTTTGCTGTGATACTTTGAATTTGCTTGATGGTAGTTGAAGGTGGAGAACTAGCTGAAAGCAAATGGATAGGAAGGTCTTGAAGTACATGCTTAACTAGTGTAACTCTTTCTCTATAGCTGAGAATTTTAGCTTACCAACCAGTAATCCTAGCTACAACTTTAGCAATAAGATCTGAGTAGTAGATGACTTTTTTCCTGCCAATGTAGAGAGGAGATCCCAGGTAAGTGATAGGATTGCTCTGTTGCCTGAAACCTATAACCTTCTTGATCCTTGTCACAGTAGAATTAAAAGCATTAAAGGGGATCATGTAGTGGCTCTTGTCTATATTGATTAGCTGTCCTGAGACACTTTCATAAATCTATAGAGTATCCATGATGAGCTTCAAAGTATGAGTTCTCCTAGAGGAAAAGATGATTATATCATCTACAAAACTGAGATGGTTAATCTGGGGGCACCTATTTGTCATAAAGAAGACATGATATTGAGAATGCTGGTAGAGATTATTCATGAACCTAGATAGAACTTCAACACTAGAATGAACAAGGCTGGGGAGAGGAGATCCCCTTATTTAAGGCCTCTTGTGGAGTGGAAGAAGCTATGTCTTGAACCATTAACAATGATAGAGTACCAATTATCTGACATAATTCTCCATACCATTTCAATAAACCCTTCCCCAAAGCCCATTCTTCTCAAGGCTAGACAAGTATAGGACCAAGATACCCTATCATAGGCCTTGGCCATGTCAAGTTTGATTACAACATTGTCCCCCACAATTAGCTTCTTGATTTGGTGTATGATTTCTTATGCTAACATGATATTTTCTGAAATTCTCATATTCTTAACAAAACCATATTGGTTGAAGGATATAAGATTGGGTAAAATAGGTGCTAGTCTAAGACAAAGGAGTTTGGAAATAATCTTGCTGGTGAAGTTGCTAAGGCTAATAGGTCTAAACTCAAATATTTTATTAGGATGGTTTACTTTTGGGAGTAGAACCAAACAAGTATGGGTATAGTATTTAGGCATAGTTTGTCTATAAAAGAAAGTTAGGACCACATCAATGAGATCTTCTTTTATGATATCCCAGCACACTTGGGAAAACTTTCCATTCATTCCACCAGGGCCTGCTGTTGTTGAATTGGGATTCATTGAAAATACCACATTCCTCAATTCCTCTATAGAAGAGGTAGCTTGAAGATCTCTATTATGATCATCATTGACCATCCTTGGGATACAGTGAAGAACCTGATCCTAAATATATTTTTCCTCACCAGTGAAAATGTGTTGGAAGTGCTCACATGCAGCCTTAGCTATATCTTCATCATCCTACAGCCAAGTACCTTCTTCATCCTGAATCTTATGAATGTAAAGTTTCCTTCTTCTTCCTCTGATCAAGACATGAAAGTACCTGGAGTTCATATCACCTTCTTTAAACCAATGTAGTTGAGTTTTTTGATTGAGCATGGATTGCTCTATTTTCAAGTACTTAATATATTCTGCATTGATGGCATGCAATTTTCTTCTATTATCATAAGAGTTTACAGAAATCAGCTCTTCTTCAGCTTGTCTAGTCTTGTCCTTATATTCTTTAACCTTGGCATATATGTCCCCAAATTGCATTTTGTACCACTTACTAAGTGTAGCTGCTAACCTCTTCATTTTCTGATGAAAACTCTACATTGGACTACCATCTACACACCTGTTCCAGCAGTTGCTAACAATATTCATAAAGGAAGGTTGATCAGTCCAATAGTTTAGGAACTTAAAGTATTTGGTGGGGGTTCTAAGAGTGATTAACCATTTCTAAGAGTAATGGACAATGGTCAGAGCCTACAGAAGCTAAATGAGTAATGGAAGTATGAGGCATAACTTCTAACCACTTATCAGTTACCATCCCCCTATCTAGTCTCTTCCATATTTTGGAGAATATACCCCTCTGGTTAGACCAAGTGTATTTCTGACCACTAAACCCAAGATCCTGTAAGCCACATGCTATAATGATGCTGATAAACTCCAGACTCTTTCTCATATTGTAGGTGATACCCCCTAGCTTTTCCTCTGGATCAGTTATAACATTGAAATCACCTAATATGCATCATGGAAGAGAGGTAGTTGACTATTGTATCATGCTATCCCATAGGGGTCTTCTGAGTTGATCCTTGCATTTTGCATAGAAAAAAGTAGAGATAAACTTATTTGGAACTATTACATGATTAATTTCACAAGTGATCAATTATTCCTCATTTACCAAAATCCTGCAGTCCACCTCTTTGGTCAAAAAAAGCCAAATCTTACTATTTGGATTATGAATAGCATGGTCCATGTTGAGCTAGTTTCTGAAATACTGAAGCTAAGAATTATTAGAAAATGGCTCCAGAATAGCAATAAGGGAAATCTGATGGATATTCTTAAGAGACTTAATTCTTTCCATGGCTCCTTGGGTATTAATACCCTTCATATTCTAGTTGAGAGTACTAATTATTTGAAAATTTTAGAGGTAAAAAGCCTAGTATGAGGTCTGCCTGTGGGAGCAGATTTAGTGGGGCTATTTGGCTTGATACTAAACCTGGTTTTGTGTACACTCTAGGGGACAAACCTTGAGAGTTGGTGACTTGCTGAATATCATCCACTAAATCCATATCAATTTCATTAGCTGGACTAAAAGCTCTAATTAGTTATTCACTGACAGCGTCATCTTCATCTAGATCCTTCAGAGATTGAATCTCATTATCACCTTCATATTCAAACTCAATCATAACATATTCATCCAGATCAGGAGGGGCCTCTATGTTAGTGTTGAGAGTGTATTTAGTATGAGAGTTTGTGAGTTATTCTAAAGTTTTGACTACTACTTGCTGGGGTGGTGTGTGATGATAATGAGCTTGTAAGGGAGTAATATCCATGCCCACTTGATTATCATCAATAAATTTCTTCTCCTCAACTCTTTTTTTGATTGCATCTCTCCTTTTTTTGCTCAGTTTGTTTATTTTTATAGTAGAACCCCTAACACTTGTACTTGCTACAGGCCCCATATCTTTTTCCATTGACCCTTTTCTTTGCTGAGAAACAGCTGGTCTAGATGTATGTGCATGCTCTGTTGTTTGATGTTCTTTTTCATTAGTTGGTGAAAGTTCAATTTTTTGCTGATCATTGTGTTCAGTGGTAGCATGAGCTCTAAGGTCACACCTAGGGTCAGTTTTTGGGCTCTCATTCATAACATGAGACAAATTCCCTCCCACTTTGGACACCCCATCCTGCAGGAGTTTCTCCTTTATTCTTCCTTCCAAACCCCCATCATCTTCTGAACCAACAACATTAATATTGTAAAAGAAGGGCTTTATGGGTATTGGGAGCATTGGGTCAATACCTGAGGTCCTTGCTTCTTTTTTTTCTCACAGTCAATAATTGTAACTTCACCTTTGCACTGATTATGGGGGGGGGATGGGATTTTCGGAGTCTTAAGTCAATACCTGGTCCTTGAGAGGTAGTATTGTCCTGTTTTGTTGGATGCTTCCTGATGGAAGAATTTATGTTTGTAGTTTATTGTCCTGCAACTTGGTTAGTGGGTTGATCTTATGAACTAAGATCAACATAATAATTTAAATTAATAGTGGAGTTAGTAATCTTACATGAAAGTATGTGGTTTTGTTGTGGTTGCTCATTTCTTCCTTTTTGTTTTGGTGCAATGGGTTTAGGCCCTTTGTTTTGCTGAACATTGTTTGGCTCCTTTTTCTATTTTTTCTTTTAAGTTTGCCACCCCTCTACATTTTTGTTACTAGTATCAGCTTGTGGTTATGCTTGAGAACTAGATGTAGAGGTATTAGGCTTCAGCTACACCTCAGTATTTTGTGCTTCTTGTTGATCCTTAGTCTCTATGCCATCCTTATTATTGTTTTTCCTGATAGCTTCTAGTTCTTTTCTTCTCTTTTATTCTTCATCTCTGTTTTGGATATTACATACATGTATCATATGAACCTAATGCTTGTAGTACATACAGTATTCATGGATATTTTCATAATGGATTGCTTGCATTCTTCCTAGTGTGATGTCTTCTTCATCATATCCTATCCACACATGTGGTGGCCTTTCTTTAGTGAGATTAAACTGTGCCCTTACCTTTGCTATACTTCCTTTAGTCTTTTGGATAAAGTTTGCATCCAGGTATAGTACTTTGCCAATAGGAGCTAATAGAGTAGTCGCAAATTCCTTATTGTAGCAGTGCCAAGGTAACTCTGGAAGGGCTACCCAAATTGGTACAATTGTTATTTCTTCCTCAGGCTTGAAGGTAGGTGTCCATGTTTGTATCCTCATGAGCTGGACTTTAATGGTCAATCTCTATTTAGTCCACACTGTGATGTAGTCCATCTCATTGTCCAGGTCAATATAAACATGTCTAGCATTGAAATGTGCAATCTTGACCCCCTCTGAAAGTTGAGTCGGCAGTATGAAACTCCTCCTTATCAACTCTACTTTGGGCATGGTATTACTAAATTTTTCCACTAGAGTAAACTTGCATCTTGCGGCTAATTTAATCATGAAGTCCTCTTTGTTGAAGATCACTGAAGGTAGGCCCTGTTTGGTAGTGAAGGTAGGTGTGGATAATTCTATAGGGACTTTATTCTTGGCTTGATTGAGCCTAATTTTGGTCACAAAGGTTTGGATGACAGTGTAAGGTGCTGGTTGAGGGACCTGGTCCTTCTTGTTAGGAAACTGGTTCTTCTAGGAGTTTTGGCTGTTATTAGCACTAGGTTGAGTTTGGTTAAGGACTAGATTAATCCTTTGGATATTGGGGCTAGGTTTGTCAAAATTGCTGGAAACTTTAGGATGGTTTTTATAGGATGTTGTAGGCTATTGGAGGTTTTGCTGCTGGGATTGTTTAGGTTCTACAGAAAGGTTCAAAGTTGCAGGCACTTTGGTGACTGCTCAGGTTATTATCAACCTTGATTGGATCATATTCTATGCCTTGTATTGGACTAACCACAGCAGTACCATGGTGCTCATTTGCATGAATTGGCAATTAAGCTCTAATGGATTTCAACACATTACCATCATAATTCACCAAGTTTAAGGGATTAGATATACCTATAATTATCTCTTTTCTCTATAGGTAAGAATGACTTACATTTTCTCCAATTATGTGTTGGCCTTGTTCCATTTCCTGATCACCTTGTTGTTGTGCTAGTATAGGATTCATAACAGACTCACTGATGTATTTTGCCATATTCAGTCGACCATAGGATAGTCCATACTCAATTTCATTGGCAGAGGATCCTTGATCCTTATTAGTATTTTGAGTATCAATCTAAGTACTATGATTTTTTACACCAAATGAGAAAGTAGAGGAGCTGATGACATTAGTCTCATTGTGTTCACATTCCAATAGCTCTTTGTCATTTCTGAGGTTTCCATTTAAATTCGAAGAGCTCAAAACTTCATCATCAATCATTGGAGTAAGATCTTCTCTATTTTCAATATCAACTAATCTATTACGTTTAGAATTTTCCAAATTTGGGGCTTGAAATCTGTCACTTGAGTTTTCGACATTTTCAACTCCAGTAGGTTGTTTTATAATATTCGAATTCCTGGGGTGACATTCAAAAGGAGCTACTTTGTGAGCGATGTTAGTCTCATTGGCGAGCTTTTTTTGGCACTGGTCTTGCCTTGATAATGAAGCAGGAGTTCCGGCGCCGTCATCAGCTACCTCCTCCCTAATGATTTCACTGGCCATTTAGTCTGAAATTTTGATAGTAGGGGCACTTTGATGTGGAGAGAAAACCCTAGTGATTGACTCTCTTCAAATGTCGCCAAAGCTAGCTCGATTCCGAGATCAACTTTTAGGTGACACAGTCGCGGTTCTCCCTTCTTTAGTAATGTGAGTAGTAGATTGCATCAATTCAACTTCACTCAAAATTGCTAATGGGATTTCAGTTTCTTTATGTAGATTCGAGGAAGTATGAGTTTAATTAGATGATAATGTTTGATAGATTATGTTCTTGTGGAGACTCCTCTTTTTTTGACAGTCATCCAGTGGCTTAGAATGATCCATCGACGGCATTGACGCTATTTTGGTAGAAGGAAGTTGATGAATAGTAACAAAGCCTTAAGAGAGTTGATGAACAGTATTCTTGATCATGCAACGGTTAGGATAATGCAATTAATTGTTTTTATGATGAGTGAAGAACAAGTCAAGCAATTAGAATCAAATAGTAATGTATTTAGAAAAGAGGTTTTGGTGACACGTCAATCCATTCCTACTCTAGCGTATTCCTCAAATTTCAATAGTCATAATACCCTATTGATGTCTCGCATGTCAGCATTGTGTCCATGACCTGTGCTCATACTCTTCAGATAGATTCACATTTATGCTCAGTTCCAAGAATAAGAGACAAAGCCTCTAGCCCTTTGATCTCAAATCTTACTCCATAAGGTTTCAAATATCAACCTCAGGATATAAATCTACTCATATAAGCACACAAGTTTCATAGTACATTCAGTATCGAGGATTTATGATTTACCCTCAGTGACTCATGAAGTAATGTTACATCATAAATGTTTTCATATTAGAAATCTTGAATGAATCATGCTTATGTTCTTTTGATCTAAGTCCTTTCCAGTGATCCTTTCATTTTAGTCTTGATAGCAACGTTGATGGAAGTAGTTGAGTTATGGCAGATGGAAGAGAGTGAGTGTTCCTTATTGTGACAACTGTGGTATACTTATTCCATTTAAGGTTATAAATGTAAAGAATGAGCAAGTTGAGGTTTTGTTATGTGCAATAGATAGGTAAGAGTATATTAGTATGCCTCTTGGTAGGAGTTGATGCTATTGCAGGTGTAGAGATGCTATCGTTGACATGAAAATTCTTAAGAGATATTGACTCTAGAGAAGCCATAAAGTGATTAGAATAGTCGGCTTGAATGAGTGGTTGTCATTATGTGAGTCAATACAGTAGGCTATTGATGTCCTCTTGTTAAGGGGTTCAAGTAAGTGTATTGGAATGGTTATAGTACTAGGATTGAATATGGTGTTGATGACATGTGGATGAACGTACAATGCATTAGGTGCTTCTTGATTTGGACTCAAGGTTGGTTGAATGTGATGGTAAAGAGTAGTACTCTTGGGATAGAATCCCATGTAGAGGTATAAAACATAAAGCTTATAGTTTAGACTAGCGTAATCATCTCAATTGTAGTACCCTATGATTAGTGTTAGGCTTGAACATAGTAAGAGCGTACAGTTAGACTTGGAGTCCTAGACCTTGGAGGAAGTAGTCTTATGCATCCTTGTGGGAACTAGGAGTTGCAACTGATGGAGTGTCGTATGAAGAAAGAAAAGTGTAGTCCAGTAGTGTTGCTAGGCTTAAAAGCTATCATTCGTATCACTTAATGTATAGTAGCCCTATCCTTATTCCATGCCCAATGTATCCATGTTCCTTGTCAAATAGCTTTAGACAGAGTATAACTCTTGTTAAAATTAAAATCGTTCATGCTTCATGAACCCATAACAGTTGAATCAGATTCTCAGACCTTATTAGTACTTCGTAGTCAGAAGTCTCCTGCAAACCATGCCCATAATTCCTTTCTTAGAAAATTATGGAGGATCTTGATGAAAGCATTTGAGATTATCCCTTATCTCATTCAAATTCAGTATTTATTTATTCCACCAAGGGTCGATGTTGAAGGTAATATTCCTATTCCTATCTCTAAGTTAGTACCTTCTTAAGTTTGAGAAATTCAGTGAGTTAATCTTGAGTTTGAGTCTTGGAAGTTCTTGCATTGCATTCATGCCTTGAGTAAACTCTTAGCTTGATCATTATTCTAGGATGAATGATCCCAAGGGGAGATATTGTAACACCCCGTAATAATCTACCTTTGACGTGTCCTAAGAGTCCATAGAAAAAAATTAAAAGATTAGCACCAGGTGGCTCCTACGGGCGCTATCTACGACCTGTAGAGTGTTTCACTAGCAGTAGAATGCTCTGTGGGAACTTGCATGGGCTTCCCTTCCCCGAGGATAAAGTATACAAAGATGTCTACTGACTGTAGAAGGTTCTACGGCCCATAGAAGGCCCCGTGAACCTTTGCCTTGAAGGACCTCGCCTAGCACCCCACCACGATTCCCTATACGACCCGTGGAAGGTTCTACGGCCTGTAGAAAATTCCATAGACCCCAATCTTCAACATCCCTTCAGTGTGGTTCCATGAATGGGGCAACGACTCATTAATGGATCTATGAATTATAGAAATTCCCATAGACCCCAAACCTTCGAACCCTCATCTTAGTCATACGACCAGCCTTTACTTCCCGTCAAAGGGTCTACAGCCCGTAGAGTGGGCTCATAGACCCAATGAGACCCAAACCAGTAAGCCCCTATTTTGGTACCAACTTTTATGACTGGTCTCTACAGTCTGTAGAAAGTTCTGCGGTTTGTGGAATGGCCCCTAGCTGACCAAAGTCAGATATTTATGAAGGGTATTTTGGTCTTTTCTACCCTTTCCCAATCTAAGCCATGAAGTTTAGGGACTAATTTAAGTCCCTTATCAGTACTATTCAACCTTTTTTTCTCATAATTTGTTTCAAGACTTAGAGCGAGGTTTTAAGCGGAGAAAAGCTAAGGTTTCAAGAGAATTCATCGAGTTCTTCAAAGTTCTTCAAGAATTTCATTCTTCTAGGTATGTAAGATTACTCACAGTGTTGGACTAATTTTGTCTCACGCCCTTCATCTAAATTCAGCCAGTAATAGTTTAAACTAGAATTTTAACCCAATCCTTTCTTGAATTTTGAGTTCTAATTATTTTTTGTTATTGAATACAAATCTTTATCGTTGAACTTATGATTCGATATATAGTTCTAGTCTTTGAATTGTTGTTCATGCTTATTTTCCACATGAACATTGATTAAGCTGTTAAAGGATTTACATTGCTTTGTATTATGCATTGTTTTAGTTAAAGTAAGAGTATTTTAAAGCTATGAGTAAAAGATGAGTCTTACAGGAACTTGAGTGTTCCATGTGCATTACTTAATTATAAGTTTTTTGCATTACTAATAATTATGCATAATTATTTTAAAATTTGAGTAAGATAAAGTGTTATGTATTATTATTTTGAGAATGCGTATTGAGGGAATTCTAATAGTTCCAATTGAATTATTTTTATTGAGAAGATCATGTTTATTTTAAATGCAACATATCCCAGAGTTGAGAAAGCATAGTAAGATTTTTGAGTAAAGCTTGCTACTTTAAAAGAGAACATAAGCAGTCTCAGAAGATTTTTCAGAATGTTAAGTAAAGTTTATTGAGACTTAAGAGAAGTATTGTGAGTATTTACTCGTAGAGTTTATATGAGCATTATGGCATGTTCTTGGAGTAGTATTGAACACCAATTTTGGAAAGAGTTTAGACAACTCAAGTCTCATAAACTATATAGCCAGCGTTGGATAGGATCATACAGCAAGTTAGGCAAATCCAACTTTCCTCTCAGAAGGCTCATAAGATGGATCCATAAGTTAAAGTTTGTACCATACCCTGACAAGGTATGTGATGACTCTGGCTATATGGGTAAGACATTGTATCATCATGAGGCTCATAGTGATGGTTGTCTCTTAAAGAAACTCCCCAAGGAAAAATAATTATTATTTGAAGAATTGCGTTTGTTGCATTACTTCAGTTATAAAGCTTTGAGGTTTTCATTACACTTTCATGCTTCACTTCAGTCGAGTTATTTTCAATATTCTCTTCAACATGAGTATGCTAGGTTCAGTATTTTCATTCAACTTTATTACATATTGAACATTCCATATACTGACGTCATTCGATATTGCATTACTTTATGATGAGATTTTGGTACTCACGATCGCAGACACTTCAGTAAGATCTCTTCCCATCAATAGTTGATGGGACCTCCTTGCTTTTGGAGAATTCCAATTTAGTTTATTCGAGTTCAAATATTTTATTGGTCAGATTTATTTGATTTATAGTCAGATAGTTGTGGGTCTTGTCTCGACACCTATCTTCAGTTAGTGGAGGCTTCATAGATAGTCATAGTTAGTGAGTCATTTACTTTATTTATTCTAATGATTTTAAAACTATTATTATTTATATTAAAAGTTACTTTCAGAATTTGCATAGATTCACTTTTGCTTAAATATTTTAAAGGTTCACTTTTTAAAGCTTCCACATGTAATTTAGTCTTATTTAATAGTTAGCCAAGCCAAGAGTTCACTTGGGATCAATAATGATCTCCGAGTGCCGACCACGTTTAGGGTGTAGGCTCAGGGCGTGGCATGTTGGGTACTCACTCCTTTATTCTACTCTTGTGTAGCTTGTGAGCCTGAATCCTTGTGATTCCTCCTTACTCTTTTCTGCATCTGAGGCTTATCATCTAGAGTTGTTGAGGTGACTATTACATCATTCTGGCGTTTACCTCCTACTCTTACTATATTTTCGTCCTACTTTTGATACAAAGACATTTGAGAGTTGTATTTTCTTTCGTATCTGTTGTAATACCTTACTAGTTTGTACATGTGATAGTCAATTTTTTGGGGTTTTTAAGAGTTTGGTTAAGTTATCCGCATGTTTTGTTATATTAAGACTTTACTTCCGCATTTACCTATTTAATCAAGTTCTAGGCTGCTTTATCTTGGTTGGATATGACAAGTGCCATCACATCCACATTTTGGTCATGATATCAGGCTATTTCACCTTCACGTGTGTAGGGTCTTGGCCATAATTGAGGAGGGAAGAGGAGATGTTGATCTCCACGTTCGTGGGACTTTGACAGTGATTGTGGAGAACAAAGGACCTGGGCAGTTCATTAATTTTCAAAAATGTGATTTCTTCCCCCATTTCACCATTTTAAACCTAGAGAGCTCGGGTTAGGTGATTTCAAAAATATAATTTCAAGATAAAGTGTTAGGTAAGTATTTTTAGTTTCAATCCTTCATTATCCATTTATTATTTCATGATTTTAACATTAAAATTAGTGATTTCAATTCCAAAAATTGAGGGGGTTTTCATGAGCTTAAGTTTTGAAAAACAATTGGAGTTTAAGCTTGCTTCCAACTCATTTTTCGATGCGATTTTGCATGTGAGTTCTCCAAAATCTTTGGGTATTATAATTTTTTAATAAAACTTTTAGAGTTTTCCTAGCCCTTGGGTTTGACTTTTTGGGTCTTTGGACTCAGTTTTGAAAAATGATTAAGTGGTCATCGTTGTTCATAATTTCTTATGGAGATTCTTTGTTTGATTAGATTTTGTGTATTTGGAAGCTCAACTTAAAGGGAAGGCTCAACTGTCGGGTTGTGTTTATTCTCTTTTAATGCTAGTGGACCTCTTTGACCTTTTGTAAAGTATGTTAAAACTTGTATGCCCTACTTGTATATTTGGGTGTAATAGGGAATAATGAAGGTTAATGTGCATTCTTCGGTACCAATTATTGACCGAATGCTAGTAATGATTATGCAGGGTTAAAGGTATTACTTGAAATATTAATGTGTGATTTGTCATAAATAACCTTGGGTGATTTGTTTGACCCCACTATTGTTGGTATGCCCATATTTTGGTGCGATTGGTTATTAATGTGAAATTTATCATACTTTCATTATGCATATGATCGTTCCTATTTGCATTGGTTCGGAGGCACCACTATGAACTTTGTATCCTTATTATAATGAAGGGAAATAATTCCAGCGAGTGTGATATACCAAAGGAAAATGATTTCGGTGAGTGTGATATGCTGAAGAAAAATGATTCTTCCAAGTTGACATGCCGAAGGGAAATGATTTCGGTTGATGTGATGTGCTGAAGAAAAATGGTTTCCGAAAATGCATGGACCTTGTGAGTCCCCCATGGATCCGGTGATGCTATGCAACTTGCATGTATCGATAGGACATACATGCATCGCTTTATATGTCTTTGCATTGTATCGCACCTCATTATCATTGGTTGATGTGTATGAGTAAAGTGTTGTTGTCATTATTGTTGTTTGAGAACTTAATTTGTTTTGTTAATAGTGTAATAATGTTATTATCAATGTGATACTTCTATTGCTTTATGTCCATTGTCACTATAGTAGTGTTGTATTGTGATGGCTTCTAATTTCTGTGCAGGTTATAGTATGTGAATGTTCGAATGGCGAGTTAGGGTACAGTATGCTCGGTATAACTTTACTTAGGGTCAGCTAGGGATGCTTGCTGAGTACTATTGTTATTTTTGTACTCACCTCTTTCCTTTTCTATACTTGTGTAGGTCACGAGCTCAGACTGTCCTGATCATTATCCTCTATCTACGTCCGAGGCTTGCTATTTAGAGTTCGTGAGAAAGCTTCCAGTCTTTCCGGCGGACATCACTTACTCTTTTACCATGTTTTTTTATTCTATTGTCTAAGACATTCAGACTTGTATTTATTTTGAATCAGAGATATTTATTTAGTGGCTTGTACATGTGACATTAGGTTTTGGGGAAGGTTTTATTATATTATGATTTTCACAATGCTTATGATATGTTTAGTTTTTATTTCTTCTCTTACTTTCACTTTAACCCTTTTTGAGGGTTATTTAGGCTTACCTGTCTAGGTGAGATAAGACAGGTGTCATCGCACTCGACTTTTGGATCGTGACATTATCCCCATAAGTACTTGGTATAAATAAGGCCTACACAAATATTGGTCCAATACTTTTATAGTCAAAATTTGGCCCAACTCCTTCACAAGAAATTATTAGCCATTTGGAAACCTACTGAAAGCCTTACATTAACAGATCAGGGTCTTGACTATTACTTAGTTAAATTTAGTAAAGAAGATAAGTATAATAAAGCACTACATGGCGGTCCCTGGTTTATAGGGAGGCAGTTCTTGACCGTAAGGGGATGAGAGCCAAAGTTTATGGCCTCTAAAGAATCATTAACATCTAAACAAGTCTTTTCTGAGGTACAACAATACCATTCATCATCCCAAAGATGCAAAACATATACATTGACACACAGTAAAGTACCTCAAACTTTAATAACGGATGGGAATAAACTCAAGGAAAATAATCCTTTATCTATAACACATATATATAGTGCACACCAAAATGACAACCAATGGACATTCAATGAAACAAACTTGACATAATGAAGATCCAATAGAACAAAGAAACCACCAGATGCTACTGATCAAAACATAGAATTAGAAACATAACACACCAAATCATGTCCCCCGATCTTGGCTATTGGAGTGTCTGGGCATATGCTCAAAATTTAAAATGGATGGGAATAAACTCAAGGACATTCAATGAAACAAGCTTGAGCATAATGAAGATCCAATAGACCAAACAAACCACTAGATACTACTGATTAAAACTTGGAACTAGAAACATAACACACCGAATCATATCGCCCAATATTGGCTAGAGGGCTGTCTGCGCATATTCTCAATATGACAGAATATATATAGTAATCCAAATTGATATCTTTCTCAAGGATTGAGGGTGGGAATGGACAACATTTTGAATCATCCATGGCTAAATAATATACTACAATATGTATCCCTTTGCTTCTTTCTTGGAACCCACAAAATCCAATCCACTTATTCAATATGCAATGGTAATGGTTCCAACTAAGTTCATCAATCAATGGATGAACCAACTGTAACAACCCACTACTTTCCCTTTTAGAATTTGAATATATCGTCGTAAGTATCTAAGCTTGAACCGGGTGGTGTCCTACTTATACTTAAGTGCGAAGTTTATTATGATGAATGGGAAGTGTATTGGAAGTGGTTTAGGGTCATACGAGATCTCTAGCACTTATTTGAGTTCAAATCCTCTACCGGTTAAGTTTTTTGCATTAGTTCATATAAGGATCAACTTCAAATGATCCTATCTCCTAGAATACAAACAATTAGGTGGCCGATGACCTATAAAATTAAATATATTTGAGTTCTCATTCCAATGCCACTAAGTTTACCTCATTTGAAGTTTAGAGTAAAATGTTATGCCAGATTTACTAAAGCCCTATCAGACAGTCGCATCTTTACGGCCGCCACTACGGGTCATGAAGGCTTCCGTTAAGGCTTGCTGCAATTTTTTTCAGCAACTTCCTACATGCCTCCTAGGGTTAATTTGGTCCTTTCCAAATTTTTTAACCCTTTTATAAGTCATTTTTGGGTGTTTTGAAGGAATATATCATTCAACTAACTTGTTTTCCTCTCATAATCATCAACACAAACAATCTAGTCTCAAAGGACTCTCTCAAAACTAACCTAGGGTTCCTCTTCTTCATCAATGTCACGACTTGAAATCCGGGCATGATGGCACTTATCCTTTCCCACTGGAAAAATCATCCTAAACCCACTAAATGCCGAAGATAAAAGCAAAAAATAGTTTAGATAGATAAATACAGATAAAACGGAAACTAGTCAACTACAAAATCCCCCACGAATTGGTTGACACATGTACAAGCCTTCTAATTATATGATACGAAATAAATACAAGTCTCAATATATTTTTCTCAAATAGAAAAAAGTAATAAGTAAAGAGGAATAAGAAAGACAACCAGCTTCAACAACTACCTCTCGAATTATCTCAGAAAGCCTTAGATGAAAATAAGAAAAGCTGGATCACTGTTCGGGCTCAAAACCTAGACAAGTGTAGTTAACAAGTAGTGAGTACCAATAACGCGTTACCCAATAAATAAACAACTAAGACTAAGCAAATATAATAAAATACACTTAGTCATATCACACCATCCAACTCCTAGACTACAACCAACACAAAAATCAGTCTAGTCTAACAGTTCTAACAACATAGTATTCATATACCTCAATAATAATCTAATTCAATTCACAAGTGAATTAGCACAATCAGAAATACGGATTAGGGGAATATTATGGGTAAAACAGTCCACATTGGCAAAAGATGTATGATGCAATGGAATGCAATACAATGTCACATATCATGATGCATATCTTCCCTAAATGACACAAATCTGTTGATCACCTCAGATCGGAATCCATGGTTGCCTCACATGGACTATATATCTTCCGTAAGAGACCTCAACTATAATATCCATCGGAAAAGACCTCGGCCATAATATCCGCTAGAAAATACCTCGATCATAATATCTACCAAAAAAGACCTCGGTCGCCGAAAAGACCTCAGAGAATCACCTTGACCGCCAGAAATCTCGGCCCCAATATCTAGCATCTTGCTCATATCTCTTTTTTCAGCCATCACAGATAAGTATATGCAAAAGTAATGAGTGAGTACATAATAAATATTCACATATAATACCATATGGTCCATAATCATCCAATTAATCAATATCATAACAACAATATATACATGTATCCAAATATCCACAACAAGCCCAAAGTTCTGTCATATCGATCACAATATGCTATCTCTTCTTAATTTTCCATTTATTACTCCACTCTTTATCATCAAGTTCATTTGAATATCAATGGTTCTCAAAACCATTTTCTATCAATCCTCAACACATAAGACATGAATACACGATCCTACCAACTTAAGAATAGGTTTACAAATTCACTTGCCTTAGTCAAGGTCACATTCATATCAAATCCAATGATTTTATTCTCTGACGATACTCCAAATCACAACAATATAATCAAATATAGACTCATAATTATATTTCAAAGCCAATGACACTAAAATCAAGCAATTCGGGTGAAAAGGGTAAAATGGTCAAAAATCCTATGTCAGAAAATAAAATCAGAATTTGATTATTGTTTGATATAAATATTCCTCAAGTAATCAGTAATCTAATGGTGAAAATCATTTTGAAAATGGGGTTAAACTGAGTTCACAATCCCAATTTTTCTTTGAAAAACTCATGTTCAAGAAAACCCCAAAATCTCCAACTTAAAACCCAAATTTTGAAGTTAGATTCTGAAAATATTCAATGGGGATTGAAGAAAAAAGTTAGAAATACATTAGCCAAGAGTTGTTTTGCAAGAAACTTTGAAGAAATCACCTAATATGAGCTTAAGAACTCAAAAATGGGAGAAATGACCCAAAATCGCTAAAGACGAGGTTCCCTTTTGCAAATCCCACTTAAGTGAGCCCCTCTCTTAAGAGATGGGTCTCACTAAAATGAAAGTGCGCTTTAGTGAACCTGGTGTGCTTAAGTGGAACCTACACCAGCACCAGAAAATTGTACAAGGTTTATAATTTAAGCTTTCGATCAGACCCTCGGGATTTATTTGGAATTTCGTACACACAAACCACTATTGCAACCCCACTAAGTTTTATGTTCTCGACTCAATGATATAATCGGAATTCAAATTCGAGATCTCCTTGACCCGAAATCTGATAAGTCGCAACTAAACTAGTTTTGGTACTTGAAATACCCAAAATACCCTCGAAACTCCTAAAAATTACAGCAAAGCCATTTCTAGCATTAGAATCACCCCTCAAAGCCATTGAAACCATCAGAAATCCAATCTAAGCATCCGAACCCTAATGTTGACCAAAGTCAAACTTGGATTAATCTTTAACTCAATTACCAACTTCGGACCTAAAGTCCACGTTTCAACTCCAAATTTGATTCTGACAACTCTCCTAGATCAATTTTCATATTCCAGAAATAATGGAATCGAAAGAATTCCATTCTGAGACTTAAAACTCCAAATGACTCCAAAACTCAAAATTTGGCAACTTAAGCCTTTAAAACTCATTACTTTAGCAAATCTCAACTTTTCACAAGAATTTTAAAAACAAACTTTTTGACACAACCAAAAGTGAGTGGGCCTAAATCAACCATAAACCACTCCAACACACGATCTGTTACTGATCCTAACAGAACTCCATTCTCACACCAACTCTTTCCACACGCTCATCATGGGGATATCGGATTCATCTGACCCAAAGAATGAAATGGTCAAGCATCCATCTAGAGAGAAGTAACTCCAAGCATATAAAACCTGAAACTACACCATCAAACGTACCAAATAAGTAGTTGTGATTACAAACAACCATCAAATTCAATTATACATAGCCGGAATATGAACTCGATGATGAGGTGTACAACTAGATTGCCAATCACTAAAAATATAAATGGTAGCTTTTCTATAAGTCCTCATAAGCAAGGTGATACTTCTAAAAACCTTCAACCGCCTTGAGGAAATGCCAAATCTGCCATATACGAACTGACCAAACTTGCACAAGCATCTTTCCCTACCAAAAGGGCATGGATCGGTACATCCGATCCACCACTAGAAATCCATCCATGGGAGTGTATACACGCATGGGCATAGACATGGAGTCATACTCCAAATCATGTCTGAAAAAAAGTAGGTGTTCACATAAGAGTGTACAGGACCGAAGTCGATTAGCACAAGATATTCCTACCATAGTGGCCATAGCACACATTCTTATTCATCTGACTTCAAAATCAACCAGCCTAGTCTCATAGCAATCATAGACATACTCGATATATCAACTTCCACATACTCATTACAGTACTCCACTGAAGCCAACACTCTCAATACTATAAGAACGTCATGCTCACACCGGCCAATTACTTTATTCTCAGACTATCGCTAGTATCCAGGTCCTCTTAGCAATATATTATTATCTCCAAATTTCAAACTATAGATCTCTCTCTTCCCATTTAAGAATCCCATGAGAGGTACGGATCTCAACCAATTATTAAAACTCCAAATTTGAATCTCATAGTACCTTTCCATTAAGATAAAACTATTGAATCATGACCAATATCAATTCCATGCAATCTTATACTTATCCAATTTCAACTACTATTCATCCATCGTGTACATCATGCCAAACTTGAAGGAACCCTTCATCACCCCAATAATTCTACATACTATGAACACATGACCCATAGAACACACCCTAGTAGCCTGTGTAGCCCCATCCATAGAGTGGCATTAATCCCACTCGAAATCCTCAATAACCATGTAGAACTATGTCTTATCTTGTAGTGTATTTATAAGTCGCATACCATCATGTGAGCAATATAGCCCCACTTAAAACACAAAATCTCCAATATCTTACTGTCTTTCACCCAAACTAAAACTAAACCAAGCCTTTAAAAAGTCGTTACTGACCCTTCCTATATTCGCGCTAAATCAACCCACCTTGCATTGTCTTGTCTGAACTCAAAGTGAAAAACCCATACAACCTTTAACTTTGAACTAAGGGTTCTACACTTGAGGTCTTATTTCTTCACATTTCTTATCTTGTATCTATCGCGTAATATTTCTAGGATATTCAAACTCTAAACTCATACTCATAACCCAATACCAAATACTTGAGCTATTTGACACACCAGACTTGTGTTCCTTTCCTTAACTCATTTATCATCGTTATTTCTTGGCAAAACATCCATAATATGTTACCTTTTACCTTAAATCAAACTTCTCAAATAAAGGATCCATCGAACTCTTTTACCACCAAAAGCAATAAACTCCACAACTCAAACCATGCACAAGTTCTTCTAAATTCCCAATAATTAACACAAGCAATCCTTCCTTACCTTGCCAATTAGTACATTGACAAAAACCAACCACTATGAATATAGACTTACAATGCAAAACTTGAACTTTTCCATTCAAATTGTGTAAACCAATTCCCTTATCAATCAATATTAGCCTATACATTAAAGATTTCCTATCATCACATACCTTATCTTGCCATCAAATGCTTTACATCGATCTTACCTTTTCCGACATTGGAAACCCAAATCGTGCCAGTCGTCAAACTCGAGAGCACTATAAAACTTACCACAATGCTAGAGTTGACTGTCCATAGACTATACTCTCGAAGCATGTACAACCCTACTAATGAATATCGGATACTATTCCCATAGCCAGAACAAAAAAATGAATCCACGTTTTCCTGAACCCTACTTTCCCACATTCTTGAAACTAAATTCTTGAACTCTGCAATCAAAGTAAGTATTTTTTCCTTTGCCTCATTCTGAAGGTCAAACTACATTCTACTAATTCTCCCATCATAAGTTGAAACTCTTTTCAATTCTACTCGAGTGATTCTCAACACATCATACAACTTTCCATATAACTATGCTACTCATCAAGTATTAGCAAACGTAACTTTAGATACTCATAAGTCGTCATCATCATACTGGATCCCCTTAATCAAAATGCATCACCACACAGTTGCGTTCTAATTAGAGTCTATCTCGAACTATTATTACCATGTTAAACCACCCTTTCCATCATCGTAGAGTCAACCTTATCATTTACATGTGTAATCACCTTGAGGGTCATTTTTCAAAATTCTCAAGAAGTTACTATTTTACCCATCTCGTTAGTGCCTCCAAATATTATTTGATCAGTTTGTATAGTTAAATTTGTTAAATTCTTAATAGTTTGGGAATTAGGAAAGCTTTCGAGTTTTAAAGAGTTAAGTGGCTAAAAAGTGATTTTTCGGTACCAACCAGAGCTATAGATCTCGAAATGAGATTCGGTTAATTATATCAACTCTAGAATATGGAAATTGATCTAGGAGAGTGATCGAAAATAGATTTAGGATTGATACGTGGATTTGAGGTCTTAAGTTGGAAAATTTTGGTTTTAAATAAGTTGGTTTGACTTTGGTCAACATTTTGAGATCAGAGAGTCAAATGAGAATTTATTTAGTCCTGTTGCATCCAGAATGTCGAGTTTGACTAGTTGAACATTGACTTAGAGACCCAGAACCTTAATCATTATTGTGAGATTTTAGGCTAAAAGTTGAGTTTTAGGCCAAAAGGGGGTCCGAGAGGGTAATTTGTTCATAATGACTTCTTTTTAGAAATCTGACGATTTCATTGAGTTTGGAATGTTGAATCTAGTATGGTAACATATTCAGTTTATTTTTATTGAACTCCTACTGATTTTTGAGGGTCCAACCGAGAGCAATTTTGGACTTAGCAATCTGCTGTGATCTAGTTTCTAGTGCTTTGCATTTTTAATGCAATTATGATGTGGGGTAATGCGATCATGAGGCTTCATGATATCCTTAATTTGTGATCATGAGGGTGGGCTCCACGATCGTGAGAGGTCTCCTTTTTTAGTGATCTTCGCGATCATGAGAGAGGCTCTACGATCGAGATAAGAGGCTCTCAAGTGCTTCGCGATCGTGACTCTTGCGATTATGATGGGTAAAAAGGACCTGAATAGTGTCAAGTCCTGAAAATAGTCCCATTCTCTGAAGTCCACCATTTTCATTGAATTTGAGATTTGAGAAGGCAATTTTTGGTTAGTTTCTTGAGAAATCTCATATGGGTAAATTCCTTTTTGAATTCTACATCATTTACTCATGAATTCCTCTTCCTAAATCATTGAAAACTCTAGTTTTTAAATGAGATTTTGGGGGTTTTGGTTCTTAAATTTCAAATTCGATTTTCATTGATTTCTAACTCATTTCTTAGCCTATTTTTATGGGTTTTTCACCCACAAACTCCCTTCAATGAGTATAACGTATTTTTGAAAGAAATTTCCAGATCAACCCTTTTCAAAATTAATTAATTTTTTGGACTATTTTACTCCCAGTTCCAAAACCTATCAATATAAGTATCATTAGACTCCTTATGATGCGTATGTTTCATTCTTGATAGTAGATTGTTATTTTGGGCATTGAATTCAAGGGTTAATCATCTGATAGAAGTGTTCGAGTGCGATTTTGGAAATTGAGGTAGGTTTTTTTTTTTTTTTTTTTTTTTTTTTTTTTTTTTTTTTACGGGAACAGACCCTACACGAGGCTCCCACCTCTCGTGCACAGTCAGGGGTTAAGCAACACCCCCAAGCCTTAACATAAATAATCAAAAAAAAAAAAAAAAAAAAAAAAAATACAAGGAGGGGGACATAAACCTTACCTCCGATCCTATGGTGGTTCATAAGTCGGATAACCTATTAAGGTCGGCTAACTCATCCCCGATACAAAAAAGAAACTAACTATAACTAGAAAGCATTAAACCTGTGAGAGGACTTTCTTCCTTGGGGCTGAGTTGGGGTAATTAGTGTAAGACCCTAGAAGTCAAAAGTGAGAACAAAGAAAGAATCTCAAAGAAAAGGAACTGACCCTAGGTCTATGAGTCAATCTATGACTCTTATAGACTATTATGAGTCGTAAAAACAATTCATGAAAGTGAAGCTAAATCTAGAAATTTGGCTAAGGCAAGTATGAGGGTCTACGAGTCAGTGGATGACTCGTGAAAGAGTTTACGACCCATAGAATACAATTGTCGTTGCAGGGTCTGAGGTTCTGCAACTATCTGACCTCAGGACCTCTTCTATGACTCAACAAGATGAGTCGTAGAGAGGATTATAAATCATAAAGTTGAATCATAGAGGAAGTTTAGAGAAGGCAAAATTCAGAGTTTCTCAGGATCGAGTTTACGACTCGACAGGATGAGTCATAGAAACTTCAACGACTCGTAAAGGCGAGTCATAACAAAACTTCGGAGACTTGATTTTCAGGGTTTCTCCAAAACTTGCAGGACTCGTCATCTTGACGACTCATCATTTTTACTATGACTCGTAGAGTCACTTCGTGGGATCTAAATCTGAGTTTTTATGAAGGGCAATATGATCTTTTCTCAAAGTTTGGTTCAATATATCTAAATACTATTATTTCCAAGTTCAAACCTATAACTAACCAACCCTTCAAAATTCTTTTATTCTAAATTATTCTTCAAAATTCTTTAAGGCAAGATCAAAGAATTTTCTCAAGGTTCCTCTTAAAATTCCAAGCTAGGTTTTCAAGTTCATCAAGGCTCTTCTTCAATTTTGAGTATATTTCACCAAGGTATGTGGGGAAATATCCATGGTTTCCTTTTACCCATGGAGTCCCAAGGTTTTCTCAAAGCTTTCTTCAAATTTTAATTGTCTATTAATCCTAGTTTTGATGAATTGCATTAGGCTGTTTTAATTCCATTTTTAGATGTTGTGAATGATCATTATAAGCATGTTTCTATATGAATTTCATGATTTAAAGTTGAATTATGAATGACCATGCATTAATCTATTTCAATCATGATTTTAAAGTTCAAAGATTAGTTTATATGAATTATGATTATGAAGTTCTATGATTTCAAAAGAAGAACTTTATGAATGAAGTTGAGATTCATGAATTAATGATTAAAGTTATGATGATGATCAATTATGATCTAATAAAGTTGTTATGGTGTGATAAGTACAATTTTCGCACAAATCATGTTTAGATAGTGATAAGGATAATTTTCATCGAATTTATGGATTTCTACTAAAGTTAATGAGCTACTCTAATGATTATTTTCATGATGAAGTTAAACAATAATATTTCTGTATTTTAATGAATTTCGTTGGGATATTGACTAAGCACCGAGAGGTCTTTTTGGTGGGGTTTGGTTGGTAACTTTGTTAGTTACCCAAGGGAATCCTAGTAGAAACCTAAATTCCCAAACTACATTTCACACGTAGGTCGCCTTTATGGCCTAGCTAGTGGATCCACATATGGATATTGAGGTTAAAGTGTTTCTCATGGGTGTCTACCTTGGCAAGTAACCTCTCTCTTCTCGATGTGGGAGTTATATCAGATTTTATATTATAGCTCACATGGTCTTAAGATGTCGGTTAAAGGTGTTATCCCACATTCAAGTTATATGCAAAGATAAAAGACTTATTATGAAGTTTATGATACTTGACCGTAGTTTACATGACATTTCAAATGCTTTAAGTTAATTCATGCTCATTATGTTGGTCATGCATCTTATGTCATATTGCTTACATTCCTTTACTTGTTCATGCGTATCTCACATACTTAGTACTTTCTATGTACTAAGACATATTTTGTCTACATTGTCTCATAATATATGAAGGGATGATCACCATCTTATTCATAGCTAAAGTTGCTTAAGTCCTCAAAAGTTGTTGAGTCCTCATTCATTGAGGACATAACTTTTCCCTCCTGTTGCTACTTTGACTTTCTCTTATAATTTGGGTGAGCTAGGAGATTATCCTAAGCCCCCATCTAGTCTAGAATAGAGGTATGTTTAGACATTTGAATTGATGTAAGTCCATTTTGGATATTGGATTATGTATTTCTATTCCTTACACTTGAAATTTTGTGTTGATTCTTCCGCTTATCTTAGTATGGTTACCTTACCTTATGTATGTTAATACGTTAAGAGGCTTGGAGCCCTTTGGGGTTTCAATCGCCATGTTACAACTAGACCCTAGGTCTAGTCGTGATAGTTAGTCAATTCTATGTTGTAGACTTTGGGATGGGGTGGTAGTTGAATTTAGGGCTGTTAATCTACTTTGAGATGCCTATGTGGGGGCTTATTTATATTGCGATTCCTGTGTGGTAGCTTATTTATGTTGTGTAGCCCATATGGGGGCCTTATTTGATACCTTACCTGCTTTGAGAACATGTGATCCTTGATTTACCTGTGAGAGAGAAGTGAGGAGACTATTTGACTTATAGTGCCCGCTTGAGGGGTTGAGTTAGGGGTTTTAAGCATACTTGAATATTGAAATATTTTTAAAAAAGGGTGAACACTTAATTTAAGGTATTTCCTTCCCATTACTGTCTATTTAGGGTGAATATCATATTTAGGTTAAGTTTTGAGAATTATAAACCTTATGTTACATGTTGAGTTGAATACTGCCTCCATGCTTATGTGTTGTGAATACATTTATCCTCATCTATCATATCATTGATAATTGGAAAGTTCAAAACTATGGAAATTATTTTTTTTTGAGAAAGAAAATGTGACACCTTTTTATATCTTTGACCATGAGATAGGTGGCAAGAGGATGAGACATTAGTATCATGAGTCTTTAGCCATGAGTTGGGTGGTGAGGTATTCGATTGGTTGAGATTGTGATGAGGTATATTTTCTATGAGATCTCCATGGGTCCTACTTGGTAGTACATCTCGACAGGTGTATACGATAGGTTTTACGACAGCCTTGATTTCACTATACCATCATATTATTGCATTATCATATTGAGTTGCATTGCATTGATATATTTGATACTTGACCTATTTGATTAACTGTGATATACTGTTCTTATGTATTTACTTTAATCATGCTGTTCTATATAAATTAGCGACAATGTAGCTGTAGTAGAACTTTTCTGTGTGTAGGTAAAAACATTCCTTAGCTTATTTCATAGATTTGATTAATTCTTTATACTCAGTCAATTGAACCTACCGAGTATATATGGATTTTACTCACCCCTACTTCTGTGTCCCTTTTGATGCAGATTTTAGCCAAGGTAGCCAGCACAACTGTTGATTTCTAACTAATATACTATCATCGGATCAGCGGTGAGATCTTGGGATCTGGATCGCCGCTAGTTCCATCGTTCATTTGCAATCTTTATTTTGTTCTAAGACTTATATTGTATATTCAGACTGAAACTTGTACTAGATGCTCTTACACTTATAGCACCTGATTTTGGGATAATTCCTTTATTGCCTATTTTATTTCATTTATTTATGGCCTAACTTCCCTTCCGAGTCTCGTATAGTTTTACATTTTAGCTTATACATCAGGATGGGGTTCAGGATATGTGTCATCATGTCCTCAGTTATTGGGTTTTGACAAATTGGTATTAGAGCTCTAGATTTACCAATCTCATAAGTTAAAGAGTAGGGTGTCTAGTAGAGTCTTGCGAATTAGTACATAGACGTCTGTACTTATCTTTGAGAGGCTACAAGATACTTATTAGGATAAATTCCTTCTTTTGATTCCTTTCATGCGAATTATTCATATCAAGTGTTGTATATCTCTAATCTATTTTTTTTGTGCAGACGGTGAGGACTAGAGCCAAAGTTACCGAGGGTGAGGCTGCACCTGCTATCCGAGCCCAGTACATGGGTAAGAAAGAGGAAGCGGTGGAGTCAGGAGACTAGGTTAAGAAAGGAAAGCAGCACCTGCTCGTGGACGAGCTAGAGATCCATCACCTGTGCCCGTGTATGAGCATGGGGATGATTATGAGCAGCAGACTGAGAAGTAGAGGCCAGCCCAGCCTCCTGCAGTTCCTGATAGTGCTTGGATGTTTCAGGAGTTACTAATGAGACTTTTGGCTAGGTTGGATGGTGCTCCGACTCCTGGTGTTCTTCTTGGTACTTCAGGCTCTCTTATCACGGTTGGTACTACATCATCTGTTCAGGGGTTTAGTATTGTATTTCAGACTCTAGGTTCTTTAGTGCCATCTATTGTACCTCCCAGATTTATAGCTCCTAAATTTCTGCTAGTGCTGCTGTGTCAGTAGTTGAGCAAAAGAGATTTGAGGGACTTTTTGATTAACACCTCCTAGATTTAATGGTACAGCCGGAGTGAAGGCCTATGACTTTCTGACTGAGTGCCAGGATAGGTTGTTCAACCTAGGTATTCTAGAGGCACATAAAGTAGCTTACACTTCGTATAAATTTACATGGGTGTCCAAGAAGTGGTGAAGATCGGTTATTACTCATAGACTTGCTGGTTCCCCTATGCTGAGTGAGAGTAGTTTTCAGAGGTGTTTCTTGAGAGGTTCGTGCCTTATAGCCTCCATGATCAGCGCAAAAATGAGTTTGACAGATTGGAGTAGGTCTCCCTATTTGTATTTGAGTACGAGGCTCACTTTTATGAGTTGTATCATTATGCTCTATCGAGTGTTTCCACTAAGTTTAAGCGGATTCCTAAGTTGGTGAAAGAATTCATTACTTATCTTCAGGAGGCTATAACCTCCCTTATGCTATATGGTGGTATCTTTTGGAGTATTATTAACCACGCCAGGATAATAAAGAGCATTCGACATGCTAGACAAGGTGGGCCAAAGAGGTTCCATCGATAGGGTCAGTTTAATGGTCATATATTTAGAGGCAAAGAGTATTCGGGTTCAGGCATTGATAGGTATCAGGGAAGACTAGTTCAGCTAGCTAATCAGGGCATAGATGGTAAAGGTGGAGTCAGACTAGAACATACTGGTTATGGTGGTTCTTCGAGCTCCGATGGACGTGTTGATACTTCTAGTTATCCTCTACGGGGTTCAAAACCTCAAGGCTGCCTTTGGCTATTCGTTCTACTCATACTCCAGCTATGCGAGGTACTTTATAGGGTGCCAAGGGTGGAGCTAGATGTGGCAATCATGGTGGTTCCTAGGCTAGAGGTGACCATTAGCAATAATAGTCTATACCAGGTAGATCTTATGCAGAGGTCTCTGATGTAGTTATTACATGTATTATTCTGGTTTGCCAACATCCTATATTAGTGTTATTTAATTCGGGGTCTACCTATTCTTATTTTTCAACCTATTTTCATATGGGTAGTGATTTTGTGTGTGAGACTCTTACTGTTTCTACCTTGGTAGGTGAGTCCTTAGTGGTGGATCGGGTATATCGGGGTTGTTTGGGGATATTTTCAAGTAGAGAGACTCGTGTAGACTTGATTTTATTAGACATGCTTGATTTTGATATGATATTGGGTATGGACTGGTTATCTCTCTATCATTCTATATTAGATTGTTATGTAAAGACTGTGACCTTAACTTATCTCGATTTTCCTAGCTTGGTGTGGAAGGGTAATTCGTGTTTGTATCCTAATGGAGTGATATCTTATATTCATGCTCGCCATTTAATGGATAAGAGTTATTTATCTTATTTGGCTCATGTATGTGATCTCACTAAGGAGTCATCTTCTTTAAAGACTATGAGGGTGGTGAGAGAGTTTATGGATGTGTTTCCTACAGACTTGCCAGGTATTTATCCTAGACGTGATATCGATTTTGTGATTGATTTCGAGCCGGGTACTAAGACCATCTCCTTTCTCCTTATCGGATGACTCTGGCAGAATTGAAGGAGTTGAAAGAATAATTGGAAGATTTGTTGAAGAAGGGGTTTATTCGACCTATTATATCACTATGGGGTGCACCAATCTTATTTGTAAAAAAGAAGCATCATACTATAAGGATGTGTATCGACTATTGATAGTTGAACAAAGTCACCATCAAGAGCAAGTATCCTCTTTATCACATTGATGACTTATTTGACTAGCTAAAGGGTGCATCAGTATTCTCTAAAATGATTTGAGGTCGGGTTACCAACAATTGAGAGTTCGGGAATCTGATATCCCGGAGGCTGCATTCAAGACTCATTATGGGCATTAAGAGTTTGTGGTTATGTCCTTCAGATTGACTAATACTCCGGCTACTTTTATGGAGTTGATGAATCAGGTATTTTGGCCTTATTTAGACTCATTTGTGATTGTGTTTATTGATAATATATTGGTTTATTCCAAGAATAAAGCATACCATGTTAGTCACTTGAGGACCGTCTTACAGAAATTGTGAAAGGAGAAGTTATATGCAAAAGTTTCCAAATGTGAGTTTTATCTTGAGTCTGTGGCATTCTTGGGTCATGTGGAGACCAAAGATGGTATTATGATCGATCCAGCCAAGGTTGCAGCAGTCCGTGATTAGGTTAGGCCTACTTCAGTTACCAAGATTTGAAGCTTTATTTGGTTGGCAGGCTATTATCATCGGTTTGTTCAGGGCTTCTCCTTTATTACAGCCCCATTGACTAGGCTAACTAAAAAGACCATGGAATTTCAGTAGACCGATGAGTATGAGGAGAGCTTTCAAAATCTCAAGAAGTTATTGACTTTAGCACCTATCCTAGCCTTACTCAAGGAGGGTGTAGCCTTAATTATATTTTTTGATGCTTCAGGAGTCGTCTTAGGTGGTATATTGATGCAAAAGAGTAGAGTTATAGCTTATGCTTCTCAATACTTGAATGTACATGACCCAAGGAGGGTGTGGCCTTCATTGTATTTTGTGATGCTTCGAGAGTCGACTTTGGTGATGTAATGATGCAAAAGAGTAGAGTTATAGCTTATGCTTCTCAACACTTGAAGGTACATGAGAAGAGCTAACCTACCCACGACTTAGAGTTGGTGGCGGTGGTGTTTATTCTGAAGTTGTGGAGGTACTATCTTTATGGTGTGCATTGTGAGGTCTTTATTGACCACCATAGCCTTAAGTATATCTTTTCACAACCAAATTTAAACATGAGGTAGTGTAGATGGTTGGATCTATTAAAAGATTATAACATCACCATTCTTTACTATTCGGGCAAAGCTAATGTGGTAGCGGATACCTGAGTCGCAAAGCATCTAGTATGGGTAGTTTGGCCTTCCTTAAGGCGGATGACAAGCCTTTGTCTTTGGAGGTTCAGTCATTGGCTAAACAGTTGGTTTGACTTGATATTTCTACATATCATAGCATTTTGGACTTTAAGGAGGCTAGGTCTACTTTGATGGACAAGATTCATACACACTAGTTTGAGGATGACAATTTGAGGTCCATTCGAGACAAAGTGTTGAGAGGTGAAGCTAAATCATCCTCTCTTGATTTAGAGGGGGTTTTGAGGATTAATGGTCATATTTGTGTGCCCAAGGTTGGTGATAGGGTACCTATGATATTGGAGGAGGCTTATTATTCCAAGTATTCTATTCACCTAGGAGAGGCAAAGATGTTTCATGACTTGAAACAATACTATTGGTGGTGTGGCATGAAGAGGGATGTTGTTGATTTTGTGGCTAAGTGTATAAATTGCCAACAAGTAAAGTATGAGCATTAGAAATAGGGTGGTCCTATGAAAAGGATGCCCATTCTTGAGTGGAAGTGGGAATGTATCACCATGGATTTTGTGTCTAGATTACCCATGACATTGGGTAAGTATGACTCGGTTTGAGTGATTGTGGACTAATTGACCAAATCAACCCATTTTTCTTTGGTGAAGACTAGCTACAATGGGGAGCAGTTAGCTAGGATCTACCTACGTGAGAGGTTGCATGTGGTGCCTATCTCTATTATGTCAGATCGGGGCTCGGTGTTCACATCTTACTTTTGGGAGGTATTGCAGTGTGGTTTGGGTAAGTGATTAGACATGAGTTCAATATTTCATCCCTAGATTGATGGCCAGTCCGAGTGGACTATTCAGGTGTTGGAGGATATGCTTAGGTCCTATGTGATCGATTTTGGTGCTCGATGGGACCAACACTTGCCTTTAGCGAAGTTTGCCTATAATAACAACTATCACTCCAGTATTTAGACGGCACCATTTGAGTCATTGTATGGTCGTAGGTGCCAATCCCCTATTGGCTAGTTTGTTTACGTTATGGTGTATGCATTGGATACTGATTTACTCAGGGATGCTATGGAGCGGGTAAGCTTGATTTCAAGTTGGCTATTGACAACCCAGAGTCATCAGAAGAGCTATGCCAATAGAAGGGTTCGTCCCTTAGAGTTCATGGTGGGTGATCATCTAAGGATCAAAATATCGCCCATGAAGGGTGTGATAAGATTCGGGAAGAAGGGCAAGCTTATCTCAAGGTTTATTCTCCCATTTGAGATTCTGTGGAGAGTAGGTAGGGTGGCTTATGAGTTGGCCTTGCCCCCTAGATTTTTAGCTGTCCACTCGGTGTTTCATGTTTCCATGCTTCGCAAGTATATATTAGATGAGTCCCATGTAATTTTTTATGATGCGGTAGAGTTGGGTCTGGATTTGACTTATGAGGAGAAAATCGGTAGCTATTCTAGATATGCAGCTTTGAAGGCTCATGACCAAGGATATCGCTTCAGTTAAAGTACTGTGGCTACATTGACCTATTAAGGAGGCAATTTGGGAGTTAGAGTCCGACATGTGGGCTTAGTTCTCAGCCTTTTAAGACTCCAAGTACTTTCCTTTATCTTATGTTCGAGGATGAACATTATTTTTAGTGATGGATGTTGTAATGACCTTGATGGTCATTTTAAAAAATTCTCAAGAAATTACAATTTACCTCTCTCGTTAGTGTCCCTAAGTCAGTTTGTGTAGTTGAGTTTGTTAAAGTCTTAGTAGTTTGTGAATTGGGTAAATTTTTGAGTTTTAAAGAGTTAAGTTGCTAAAAAATAATTTTCAGTACCAAACGGAGCTACAAGTATCGAAATGGGATTCCGTTAGTTCCATCAGCTCCGCAATGGAGAAATTGGTCTAGGAGAGTCATCAGAATCAAATTTGGGGTTGATACGTAGATTTGAGGTCTTAAGTAGGAAAGTTAATATTTTAAATGAGTTAGTTTGACTTTGGTCAACATTATGAGATTCGAGCTTCGGATTAGAATTATTTCAATTCCATTGCTTTCAAAACATTGAGTTTGGTCAAGTTGAACATTGACTTAGATCCTCGGGACCTTAATCGTCGTTTTGAGAATTTAGGCTAGAAGTTGAGTTTTAGGCCAAAAGGGGGTCTAGGAGGGTAATTTGGTCGTAATGAATTTTTTTAGAAAATTTAACTATTCCATTAAGACTGGAATGTCGAATCCAGTGTGGTAATATATGTAGTTTATTTTTATCGGACCCCAAATGATTTCTAAGGGTTCAATCGCGAGCATTTTTGGACTTAGCAATCTGTTGTGATCTGGTTTCCGGTGTTGTATATTTTCTTCATCGCGATTGCAACGTTGGTTCACGCGATTGCGATGCACTAGGTTTGAGGGCTTCGCAATTACAAGGGTGAGTTCCGTGATCGCGAAGGGTCTCCTCTTTCAGTGATCTTCGCGATTGTGAGAGGGGCTCCACGGTCACGATAGGGAGATCTGATGTCCTTCGCGATTGCTATGGGTAAAAATGACCTGAACAGTGTTAAGTCGTGAAAAAAGTCCCATTCTCCGAAGACCACCATTTTCATTGAATTGGAGCTTTGGGAAGATGATTTTGGGTCAGTTTCTTGAGAAATCTTAGGTGGGTAAATTCCTATTTCAATTCTACATCATTTACTCGCGAATTTCTCTTTCTAAATCATTGAAAAGCCTAGTTTTTAAATGAGATTTTGGGGGGGTTTGGTTCCTAAATTTCAAATTCGGTTTTTATCAATTTCTACCTTATTTCTTGCCTATTTGTATGGGGTTTCACCCACAAACTCCCCTCCATGATTAGAATGTGTTTTTGAAAAAATATTTCCATATTCGATCCTTTTCAAAATTAATCGATTTTTTAGACTATTTTCCCCAGGTTCCAAAACTTATCTATATGGGTATCATTAGACTCCTTATGATGCATATATTTCATTCTTGATAGTAGGTTATCATTCCGGGCATTGAATTCGAGGGTTGACCATCTAGTAGAAGTGTTCGAGTGCGGTTTCGGCAATTTAGGTAGGTTTGACTATCCTTTTTGGGGCTGAATTAGGGTAATTAGTCAATTCTATGTTATAGACTTTGGGATGAGGTTGCAATGGAATTTAGTGCTGTTAATCTACTTTGAGATGCCTGTGTGGGGGATTATTTATATTGCGATGCCCGTGTGGTGGTTTATTTATGTTGTGTTGCCCATGTAGGGCCTTATTTGATACCTTATCTGCTTTGAGAACATGTGATTCACCAAGACAAATAGGAACGGGCTAAAAGCTGATCCTTGATGCAATCCCATCACATCTGGGAAGTGTTCTGAGTCCCCTCCTACTGTCCTTACCCTAGTTTTGGCACCCTCGTACATGTCCTTGATCATCCTTATGTACGCTACAAGTACACCTTTAGCCTCCAAACATCTCCATAGTATCTCTCGTTGGACTTTATCGTAAGCCTTTTCCAAGTCGATGAATACCATATACAAGTCTCTCTTCCTCTCCCTATATTGCCCTATTAGTCTCCTTATAAGGTGGATGGCTTCTGTAGTTGAGTGTCCCAGCATAAATCCGAACTGTTTCTCTAAAATAGACACGCCTCTCCTCACCCTCATCTCTACCACTCTTTCCCACACTTTCATAGTATGGCTTAGAAGCTTAATACCTCTATAGTTGTCACAGCTCTGGCTATCCCCCTTGTTTTTGTATAGCGGGATCATGATGCTCGATCTCTATTCTACGGGCATCGTTGCCGTCGTAAAGATGACATTAAATAACCTAGTCAGCCATTCCAAACCTACCGATCCCGCACTCTTCCAAAATTCTCCAGGGATCTCGTCAGGTCCGGTCGCTCTTCCCCAGCGCATCCTACGAACAGCATCCTTAACCTCATCGACCGTAATACTCCTACAACCCCCAAAGTTGGGACTCCTTCCTGTATGTTCCAAATCTCCCAACACAATTTCTCTGTCCCTTTTGTCATTCAAAAGTTTATGGAAGTATGACTGCCATCTTTGTTTGATAAGGGTCTCCTCTACCAATACTTTTCCGTGTTCGTCTTTAATACACTTCACTTGATCCACATCGCGTGCCCTTCTCTCCCAAGCCCTGGCTAGCCTGAATAATTTCCTGTCCCTACCTTTCTCTTCCAGTTCAGCATAAAGGCATTCAAAAGCTGCCATTTTTTCCATTGCAACCGCCGACTTCGCCTCCTTCCTCGCTATCTTATACAGTTCTCCATTCGTCCACTTCTCTACCTCATCTTTGCTCTCCATCAACTTCGCATACGCCACCTTCTTTGCTTCTACTTTCCCTTGTACTTCTCCATTCCACCACCAGTCCTCTCGATGCCGACTAGGACTACCTGTCGAGACTCCTAGCACTTCCCTTGCTACAGCCCTAATACAACTAGCTGTCCTATCCCACATATCGTTCGCATCCCCACTACTATCCCAGGCCCCCATATCCTTCAATTTCTCTCCCATCTCTAGGGCACTAACCGTTGTCAAACTCCCCCATCTGATCCTAGGTCGTTCTTCCCCGACCCTCCTCATCCTCGTCATCTTGATCCCTAAATCCATCACTAAGAGCTTATGTCGGGTTGTAAGGTTGTCGATCGGGATGACCTTACAGTCTTTGTACAAACCTTTATCATCCTTCCTAAGGAGTAAACAATCTATCTGAGTTTTAGCCACTGAACTACGGAAGGTTACCAAGTGGTCCTCCTTCTTTGGGAAACTTGCGTTGGATATCACTAATCCGAAAGCTCTTGCAAAATCCAAAAGTACGATTCCTCCTCCATTTCTGTCCCCGAAGCCAAAGCCCCCATGCACATCATCATACCCTCCCGAAATAGACCCGATGTGCCTATTGAAATCCCCTCCCACGACAAGCTTCTCAGTAGGTGGTATGCCTCCCTCTAACTCGTCCGCATCCCAAAAGCGCCTTTTATCCTCCTCGCGTAAGCCCACTTGCAGCACATAAGCACTAATAACATTCAACGTGATCCCTTCAACGACCATTTTAATCGACATCATCCTATCATTGACTCTCCTAACCTCCACCACCTGATCCCTTAAATCACTGTCTATTAAAATGTCTACCCCATTTCTATACTTCGATTTACCAGAAAACCAAAGCTTATACCCGTCTACCTCCTTAGCTTTAGAGCCGACCCATTTTGTCTTCTGGACACAAGCTATATTAATCTTTCTCGTTTTTAGAATCTTAACCAGTTCTATGGATTTACCCGTTAACGTCCCAATATTCCAAGAACCTATTCTTAGTCTAGACGCTCTTTTAACCCACTTAACCCTCCTTACCCTCGTCTCCATCCATGAGCGCGAACATGACCCTAGTCTACCATCACTATCCAAAGACACGAAAATGCGTATGAACTAATAAATTATTCGGGGGTTTAAAGTCGGCAAAATGAAACTACAAGTATATGAACAAAGGATAGATATGTAAAGATATAAAAACCGGAGGTACCAACTCCGGTAGAAATGAACCTGGTTGCCGCCGAAAAATACTGCTCACGTCGGAGTACTGTTCACATCGGCGTACTTAGTTGAATTGCAGCGGTTGTTCGTCACCGAGAATACATATCTGTACACCTGGAAAAAAAAAATTTGCCGGAAAAACTAGAGCTTCGCTGGAAAAACTTGAGATCTATTTCAGCAGTACCTTTTCCACCAATCTACAATGGTCCTCTCACAAGAGCTCGACAGCAGCCAAACAACGCTGCAGCTGCAGCTGCCAGTGCCACTTCTCCATCAGGTTTTGGTGTTAGGATCGAATAGAAGGTGTTGCCAAAGGCTGAGGTCGGTGTACAAGAGGCGGTGAAGGTGGACAATACCTCCTTTTTCAGAGGTGGCGAATACTTAATTTGAGGTATTTTCTTTCCATTACTGTCTATTGACGGTGAATATCATATTTATGTTAAGTTTTGAAAACTTTAAACCTTGTATTACATGTTGAGTTGAATACTTCCTCTATACTTTATGTGTTGTGAATGCATTCACTCTCATCTATCATATCATTGATCATTGGGAAGTTGAGAACTGTGAAAATTCTTTTTTTAGAAAGAAAATGTGACACATTTTTATATCCTTGACCACGAGATAGGTGATAAGTAGATGAGACATTCGTATCATGAGTCCTTGGCCACGAGCTGAGTGGTGAGGTAGTTGATACATTGTGATGAGATATGTGGTCTGCGAGACCCCCATGGGTCCTACTTGGTAGTAAGCTCGGCAGGTGTATACAACAGGTTGTGCATTGCACTGTACCATCGTATCATTGCATTACCATATTGCATTGCATTGCATTTATATTTGTGATACTTCACCTATCTTATTAACTATGATATTGAACTGTTCTTATGTGTTTCTATTAATTGCACCGTTCTATATAAATTGTCGACAGCGTAGCCAGAGTGGGACTTTTCTGCGTGGAGGTGGAAGCTTTCCTTTGTTTATTTTATAGATTTGATTAATCCTTATACTCAGTCGGTTAAACTTACTGAGTACATGTGGATTGTACTCACACCTACTTCTGTGTCCCTTTTGATGCAGATTCTAGCCAGGGTATCTAGTGCGACAGTTGATTTCTAGTGGATATACTATCATTGGATCAGTGGTGAGATCTTGGGATCTGGATCGCTGCTAGTTCCATCTTTCATTTCCAATCTTTTTTTTGGAGACTTATATTGTATATTCAGACTCAAACTTGTACTAGATGTTGTTACACTTATGACACAGATTTTGGGATAATTACTTTGTTGCCATTTGTATTTTGTTTACTTGTGGCCTGACTTCCCTTGTGAGTCCCGTATGGTTTTACCTTTTGGCTTACACATCGGGATGGGGTTTGGTATATGTTCCATCATGACCTTAATTTTTGGGTTGCGATAACGTGATACCTCAAACTTGTTATACTGTCTAATCTCGCAAACTAACCAATTCCCATATATATTCTCTTGATGGTACACTCACTTTCCTTTATGCATGCATACTTGACAGAACTCTTCCCACCTATAAGCTTACCATTTTAATGTCAATCCACCTCTTTTGGCTCATCACGAACTCATCGATCCCCAATTTAAACCTCAAAATCCTAATCACCATTCAAATACATTAATTTCCCACCAAAGATCCACCATTATGATTTTCCTTATAGACCATGCCTAAATCCAACATAGGTAGTAATAACCAGTTGGTTTCCCAAATGTGAATGTAACATCGAATTTCAATGCCTCGAGTAGCTAAAACAACTGATAACTCCTCAATAGATAGCATTCGCGCTTGCCAACCAATGTCTCCTTCCCCATTTATCACTAGTACCATACCATGAGAGCCCGATAGATCCACCACTAAAATACATCATACCCACCAAAGAGATCATTCCTAGATGGTCCACTTCTTTCTACCGATTACGTAACCGCCCTACATTACTAAAAAATCTCACTCTCCAATCGAAAATCATATGCACCTTTTTGTTGGCCAAGTTGAAAGCAGAAGTAACACAACCCATGGCCTCACTTAAATAAATACAAGTATCACAGCAATAGAAGTATCATAACCCTTCATGATATACACTCAATCTAGAATATCATCGTAGAAATTTTTGTCTCGATTGTAGTAGCTTCATCATCATTATACACTATGCAACCCATTCTTTTATGATAAATTTCATACACTGCATTCCCCAAAGTCACAGTGCTCAGAACGTAGTAATTCCCCCAATTATACCATCTTTCATTGTCAAACCACTTCAGATATCAAATAAGTCTTGCAAGTGCTATTTTTCGTTGCTGAATAACTAACCCGATTGGAAGGGAAAGACGTTCATGAAGTCTCTCAATCAATGTTCATCCTTCTAAACCATAGACTCAAAATATATCACTGGACCACAACCTTACTCACTTATTTCGAACCACTGAGCATTCCAAGTCTGGCCACACATTCCTTCCACACGTCTATCACTTCTGTATCAAAACTCGATCTAACACCAAAATCATGTGATGATACCAATTTATCATGACCCAAAATCCGGGCGTGATGACACTTATCCTTTTCCACTGGACATGTCAGCCTAAACCTACTAAATACGGAAGATAAAATTGAAAATAGTTTAGATAGATAAATACAGATAAAACAGAAACTTAGTCAACTACAAAAATCCCCCACAGACTGGTTATCACATGTACAAGCCTTCTAATTATAAGATACAAAATAAATACAAGTCTCAATATTTTTCTCGAATAGAACAAAGTAATAAGTAAAAAGGAATAGAAAAGACAGTCGGCATCAACAACTACATCTCAAATCACCTCAGAAAGCCTCGGATAAAAATAAAAAAAGTTGAGTCACTGTCCGGGTTCAAAACCTATACAAGTGTAGAACAAGGAGTGAGTACGAACAATGCGGTACCCAGCAAGTAAACAACTAAGTCTAAGTAAAGCTAGTAAAATACATGTACTCCTATCACACCATCTAACCCCTAGACTACAACCTGCATAGAAATTAGCCAGTCTAACAATTCTAATAGCATAGTATTTATATACCTGAACAATAGTACAATTCAATTCGTAAGCGAATTAGCATAATCAGTAATACAGATCAGGAGTAAAGTAGTCCACATTTGCAAAAGATGTTTGATGCAATGCAATGCAATATCACATATCGTGATGCATGTCTGCCCTATATAATACACATCCACTAATCACCTCAAATTGAAGCCCTGAGGCTTCACATGGACAATGTATCACCCAGAAGAGACCTCAGATATAATATTCATCAGAATAGACCTTGTCCTCTATAAAAGACCTCGGTGAATTACCTCGACTGGTAGAAACCTCGCCCCAATATCTAGCATCTCGCTCATATCACTTTTCTCAGCCATCACAGATAAGTATATACACAAGTAATGACTGAGTACAAAATGAATATTCACATATAATGTCATAACATCCAAAATCACCCAATTAGTCAATATCATAACAACAATATATAAATATATCCAAATATCCACAGCAAGCCCAAAGTTCTATCATATCAAACACAACGTGCTATCTCTTCTCAATTTTTTAATTATTACCCCACTCTTTATCTTCAAGTTCACTTTGACTATCAATAGTTCTCAAAATAACTTTCTATCAATCCTTAACACATAATACACGGATACATGATCCTACCAGGTTAATAATAGGTTTAGAAATTTACTTTCCTTAGTAAAGTCACAGTCAACTCAAATCCAATGCTTTTCCTCTCCGAAGATACTCCAAATCACCATAATCTAATCAAATATAGAATCACAATCACATTTCAAAGCTAATGACACTAAAATCAAGCAATTCAAGTGAGAAGGGTAAAAGGTCAAAAATCCCCCATCAAAACAGACCTTGGAATCTGATTGTTTTTAGATAAACATATTCCTCAAGTAATAAAAAATCTAAGGGTGAAAATAATTTCAAAAATGGGGTTAAAATAAATTTACAATCCCAATTTTTCTTTCAAAAACTCATGTTCAAGAAAACCCCAAAATCTCCAATTTAAAACCTAAAGGTTGAAGTTAGATTCCAAAAATATTCAATGGGGATTGAAAAAAAGTGTTAGAAATATATTATCCAAGAGTTTTGTCGTAAGAAACCTTGAATAAATCACCTAATACAAGCATAAGAACTCAAAAATGGGAGAAATGACCCAAAATCCATTTTTGGGCTTCTCAGATTTGGCAAAAGCAACATGGGATCGCTAAAGCGTAGGTTCGCACCCCACTTAAGTGAGCCCCTCGCTTAAGTGATGAGTCTCGCTAAAGGAAAGTTCTAGCGAACCTGGTCTGCTTAAGCGGACCCTGCACTAAAACCAGAAAACTGAACAAGGTTTAGAACTCAAGCCTCCGATCGGACCCTTGAGATTTGTTCAAAATTCCGTACACACAAACCACATATGAAACCCTACTAAATTTGATGTTCTGAACTCAATGAAATAATTGGAATTCAAATTCGAGGTCTTCTTGACCCAAAATCCGATAAGTTGCAACTAAACTAGTTTTGGCATTTGAAATATCTAAAATACCCTTGGAACCTCTAAAAATTATAGCGAAGCCATTTCTAGAGTTAGAGACACCCCCAAAATTATTGCAATCATCATAAATCCAATATGAGAATCTGAACCCCAAATATTGACCAAAGTCAAACTTGAATTAAGCTTTAACTCAATTACTAACTTCGGACTTGAAGCCCACGTTTCAACTCCAAATCCAATTCTGACAACTCTCCTAGAATAACTTTTATATTTTGGAGCTGATGGAATCGAAGGAATCTATTTCGAGACTCAAAACTCCAAATGACTTTGAAACTCAAAATTTGTTAACTTAAACCTTTAGAACTCATTTTTTAGCAAAACCTCAATTTTTCACAAAATTTCCAAAAATCTAATTTTGGACCCAATTAAAAGTGACTCGGGGCAATTGATGATAGGGTCAAAATAGTAATTTTGTCAAAAATATCAAAAATGTATATCAGAGTCATTACAATCAAGAACCCTAAGACTTTCAAGTCAAAAATTAAAGAATCAAAGAGAAGCCCTTCACCGAAGGTTTTCCCAACCTTTTCCACTCTAAGAACTCCAAAGAAAGGTTTCTTTTCTTGAAATCAAGCACCAAGATTTCAAGATCAAAGGTTTCCTACAAGAAGCTAGTGTTTTTCGAGTTTTGATTGTAATATCAATTTTCCTAATCATAGTAGTGGATTAAATTCATCGACGCGCCCTACATCTAAATCCTATCGTCTAAGAGTTGAGTTGAGTTATAGCCCTGGTTTCTTTGTATTCCAAATGAGTAATTTCTTCGTTCATTGAGTTCTATATAATTATTTATTGAGATTATTCTTGTTTTTACACCTTGACTTCTTGAGATTGTTTTCATGATTTCATTCACATGAACCCTAGTTGAGTTGATGATAATTATATTAAAATGCATTTATTTTGAGTTGATGAGATTGGTTTTCATACATTAAAATAAGTATGATTTGAAACAAAGTCTATGCATATTTTATTAAGTTTTTAAAGAGCATGAGCATTGAGTTTTAATGAGTTGAGTTTTAAGGAGTCCTGTAACTACCATTTTGAGCATGAAATAGTTGAGTGTTAATACATTTTTTCTTTTAAACATAAATTTGAGAATGAGTTGAGTCCAAAAAGTTTTTAAACTTGTACCATTTTGAACATTAGTATTTTTAAGTTTAAGTGATTGTTTGAGATAGAATTTTGATAAGGTATGAATGGGTTTGAAAACATATTTTAAATGGAAGAGTTTGATGATTGAGATGACATTGAGTTTGATAAGAGTCCAAAGAGACTAGATGAGATGATTCGATTATATTAATTTTATTGAGCATATGAGCATATTGAGTTTGTTGGGAGTTGTATTGAGAATCGATTTGAGTAAGAGTAAATAACAACTTGAACCCGATAAACTATGTAGCCAGCCTAGGATAGAGACTATGACTCTCTAGTTCCAAAATGATGGAATTTGATTGATTATAGATCCAATGTGGGTGATCTTCCCTTGGCAAGGTATTGTACGACTGCGGCATAACAGTGCAAAGCGTTGTATCATCACTAGCTCATAAGTGATGGTTGTCGGTTTGAGAAACTCCCTAAAATGAATAGTTTAATTTGGTTGAGTTGCATATCATTAAGTCTAATTTTAAAGAACCATTTATTTTTATACTTGCATGCTTATTGAGTTGAGTCGATTTCAGATTGAGTCACTTGAGTTAAGTTGAATGATTGTGACACCCCAGAATTTTTTTGCAAAGACTCAAACATTTCTTCACATGTGGGTAGACTCGTACCGGAGGACTTGTAATTCTACACATGAGTTAGGATTAATTCCTAAGTATTTGAAGTGTGTTATATGTGTTTAGGGGTCATAAGGGATCTCTAACACCAAGTCGAGTCCAAAGAACTCCAATCGATTAAGTTTTCGGACGAGTTAGTATAAGGGTCAACTTCAAACGACCATATATACTAGTATATAAAGAACTGGGTGGCCAACAACCTACCAAATTAAAGGTCTTTGAGTCTTCTTTCCAACTCTACCAATATTGCAATTTTTGGAGTTAGGAGTCAAAGGTTATGGCCATTTTACTACAGACTAGTACTGCAGGAATTTCAAGCCTGACAAAATTTGGGCTTGGCGCTCCAGTGGCGCCCCACGCCACTATAGCGCCAGAAAACAGCCTCAGCAGTTTGGGGCTTGGCGCAACACGCCACTAGTAGATGTGCAAGGTTTTAAGCCTATTTTTTCTTGGCGCTGCAGTGGCGCGACGCGCCACTATAGCGCCAGCAAGACTTTTGCCCAAATTTCCAGATTTTTGGAAGAGGGGCAACTTGGACTTTTTCCAAATTATATATACACCATCCTTGAGCATTTTGGACCATTATTTTCAGCTTCTCTCTCTCTCTAAAAAACCCTAGAAATTTTCCCTCTCTTCTTCTTCTTCTTCTCCAAATCCTTCTCCAACAAAAGGTGCCTTCAAGAGTTTCAAGGATTCAAGTCTCCCATTGAAGACCCAACAACTAGGTATCTTCAAAGTCTTCACAAGGTATGTAAGGCTAACCTAAAATATGGATTTAGTTCTTCCATATGCCCATAGATGTGTTGTATAGGAGTTGTGAAAGAGTTGAACCTTCTAAGAAGGTTTTCTTGAAAGTTTTCCTAAACTATAGAATGTTTTTAAGTACTATTAGTTCATTGATGTTTTTAATGACTTGAGTTACTAAATAGTTATGTTTTATATTATTGATTTCAAATGTACCTTTGTATATAGATTTATAGATATTGACGATATTCTTGAGTTGAGTTTTGTTGAGAGTATGGATTCATGTTTCATTCACATGAACCCAAGATGAAATTTCTTTGGTCATAATTTGTCTTGAGTTGAGATGGATTGTTTTGTGTATATGTGTATTGATTGGATAGTTAAGAATGTCCTTTTGCTTCTATAAATTGAACATAGGACTAAAATAAGAATTTTGGAGTAGATGTTTGACGATTGATGTGATGATGATATTTGATAATGATGTGATGATGATGTTTGATGATGATGATAAGGTGATGATGATATTTGATGATGATGTGAATAATGGTATTTGACGATGTTGTGTGATGAAGTGGATTGGAGTCTAATGTGATTTTGTGGTATGTAATGTGCATAAATTGAATTGATTGGAGTCTTACGAATATTTTGAAAATAAATAATCTTTTGAGAAAGAGTTTTAAATAAATGTTTTGTGAACATTTTTGCATAAATTATTTACACACTATTTTGAGTTTTAAAGGATTATTATTTTCATCTACGATTTAAAAAGAGTTTAAGCATGATTTGAGTTTGAGAAGTCATTTTAAATATTTTTGAACATGAGTATTTGGATTATAAATGAGTTGAGCATTATTTTCCTTAAAAATGTAAATTTTGAGATTTATATAGATTTTTAAAGAGAAGAGTTTGATGATTGGAGATGAGTCGATTTGAAAGAGAGTCCAATGAGGCCAGATTTGATTGAGTTTTTAAGAGAGTACAATGAGACTAAATGAGTTGATTTGAAAGAGTTCGATGAGGCTAAATGAGTATTTTAAATATTTTACTCACTTAATAGCTATACGTGTATTGAGTCTTGGGAGGAGTATTGAGCACCGAATTGGGTAAGAGTATAGTCCATACTCGAATCCCATAAACTACGCCGCCAACGTATGAAGGGATTGTACCGTGTCGGATGTTTCCCTATTTTATTATCCTGAAATAATAGAACTTGATTGATTGACGGATCCATGATTTGTTTGAACTGTTCATACCTTGGCAAGTATGAGCGGACGGAGCAACGACGTGACTCGTTGTGCATCACCTATATATATGTTGTGGAATTGTTGTCGGTTAGAGAAACTCCCAAATTGAGTAGTTTGGGCATGATATAATTGGTTTGATTGAGATTGGTTGATGATTGAGTTGGATTGAAAAACATTGCAGAATTTAGTTTGCATATTTATTGAGTTGAGTCCTTTGAGTTGATTGTTGAGTTGATTTTATATGATCGGATTAGGTGATGTGCGATGAATTGGATTATATGATATGTGATTGGATAGTGTACGATGGAAGGGTATATGATTGGATCGGATCGTATATGACCGGATTGAACCGATTGTATACGATTAGATTGAATCGGAGGATATACGATTTGATTGAACTATATTGTGTATGATTGGATTGGATGGTATGATATGTGATTGGTCTTTGTCTACAAATGTATTCTTACTTTAGACTTATGACGCCTTATTTTGAGTCTCTCTTATCTTTCGGATTTGAGATATTTGGACCGATGATATTCTTCCTTGAGGTATGTTTCATTCTGCCATATTACATACTCGTACATTCCATGTACTGACGTCTATTTGAACCTGCATCGTTTTATGATGCAGAGACAGGCTTAAGAAATCGTCAATAGGAGCATCATTGGGAATCTATTCACACTCAATATATTGGTGAGTCCTTCCCTACATTCGGAGGACACCGCTTATAACATTTTTGCATCGAGTTAGCCCTTTTTATTTTGGTTTGAGGTAGACATGAACATGTCATTGGCATCAAATAGATAGTAGTGATAGAGGCTTCATAGACTAGATAGTGATGGGTCGATTGAGTATTTTTCATTCTTGAGTTATTTTTGTCAAACTATTTTAAATGACAAAGATCGGAGTTTGATTTGTTGGCTCATGGCCTTTCTTTCTTGAGTTAGATTGTTGATTTGGATTGCTCGCCAAATTATTTCTTTATTTTTAAATCTTTCGCTGATTGAATGAATGAACGGATGTGTGATCAGGCTATGTGGTTCGCTTGGGAGCCAAAAATGGTTTTTGAGTGCCGGTTACGTCTAGGGTACCCTCCCGGGGCGTGACAAACATGGTATCAGAGTACAGAGTTCAAGATTCCTAGGGAGTCTATGAAGCCGTGTCTAGTAGAGTCCTTATTATTGGTGTGAAGCGCGCCACATCCATAACGGGGAGGCTATATGACATTAGGAAGTGCTGACCTTCTTTTGGTATTCTATTTCGTGCTTTAAAGTTTAACTCCGTATAATCACTTCTAACTCGTTTGTTTATGCGGTGTCATCAGACCATGCCTCCAAAACACACAGTGGGCCCGAAAGAGGCTGTCAGTACTGAGATTTCCTCTCCAAGCATCCCCTCACAAACTGGAATAGAGACCAAGTTCCGGACAGAGGCGCCCGAGCAGGTTACTTTTCCCAAGGTACACGCCCAATGGATAGAGGAGGATAAGGAGAAATCCAGGAGCAAAAAGACTGAAGCGGTAGGATTTAGACGTCGTCAACAGAACCAAGGGAATAAAAACCAGTCCTTCTTTCTCAAGAGGTCCTAGAGTTGCGCACCACCATCAGTGAGGATGCCTATGTCTAGTAACCGGTATAACCTAAGTCCACGTGGCAATCGGAATTTTAAGGTCCAAAATCCTCAATTGAAAAGAGCTGTGGCCTGAGGTCCTAAAGGAAAACCGCCATGCGGTACTTGTGGAAAACTCCATCTGGTGAAGTATCGTCAGGGCACCAGTGGATGCTATAAGTGTGGTGAATGGGGTCACTTTCATAGAGAATGTCCAATGTGGGCCAGCAAATCCCAATCTTCTACCCCAGTACTACCAATTCAAGGAAATCATAGGAGTGTTACTTCTGGTATGAGCGGGGCTACAAATCAATTGTATGCCATGGGTAATCACCAAGCTTTGGAGAGCTCTCCAGATGATGTCCTTGGTATGTTTTGAATACTTTCCTATGATAGTTGTGAATTGTTTGGTCTGGGTACCACATTTTTTGTGATGCTCATGGATGAGCTTGCTGTGATTTAGTGAATCGATAATGATTGTGATATTGCTAGTAGTAGGATTTGATTTATTAGACTTGATATAATAGGTGCGAGAGATTAAGATATTAACTTGTGAGGAGTGGGTATTACGAATGAATAGGTATATGACCCTCGGATGTAAATAGTGAATTGAGTCTAAGTCATATGGTAAGAAGAGGCTTAAGAGGTGTATATGAGGTAGTATAGATTTGAATGAGGCTCTAATTTTACGAGTTGCCTTGGGTTTCTAGTTAATATCCATTAGTTGTTGCCTTTGAGCTAAGGGGGAGATGAGACGATAGGGTAATGAACCAAAGTAAGTTTTGATGCTTTCGATAGTGATGAGTTGACCAAGATGATAGTGGGTGGAGTTGAGTGAGAGTAGATGGGGAAGAGTAAGTGTTTCTTGATTATGATAGTGGAGTTGTACTTGTCTAATTAAGGATAGAGGTGTAGAAGAGGAGCGAGATGAGGCCCTATGAGGTGCCATAGATAGGTAAGAGTATGTTAGTGTGTCCCTAGGTAAGAGCTCACGCAATAATGGAGGTATAAGTGTTAAAGCAAGCATGACACTTCTTAGGTATAGTTGAAGTGGTTAGAGTGATAGGCTTAAGTGTGTGGTAGTCACTATGAGAGTGATGGGAGTAGGCTATTGTTGACTTTTGGGGGAGTGATTGGATATACGTGAAGGGTGTTATGAGGCTTGGAAAGAACGGGGAGCTTGGGCACTGATATATTGACCTCATGAAATGGTGAAGAGGATTGGAAATATCGCTCGTAAATTGGAATTCGACGGTTGAACATGTAGATGTTTGAATGATCCGGTTGATGGAGTTTCGATGTTCTATTCGTGCCAAATGATGAGAATGATGAAGGCGATGTCCCTATTCCTGAGTTGAAATGATTTGTCTATTCTTGAGTTTGAATAGCCAATTGTCTAAATTGCTCGATTGGTTGATTCGATCGAGTTTTGATTTTTATTCGTGCCTCGAGTCCACCATTGGTTTACTCATCATTCGAGGACGAATGATCCCAAGGGGGAGATAATGTGACACCCCGGAAATGTTTTTGCAAAGACTCAAACATTTCTTCATGTGTGGGTAGACTCAGACCAGAGGACTTGTAATTCTACACATGAGTTAGGATTAATTCCTAAGTATTTGAAGTATGTTAGATGTGTTTAGGGGTCATAAGGGATCTCTAACACCAAGTCGATTCCAAAGAACTCCAATCGATTAAGTTTTCGGATGAGTTAGTATAAGGGTCAACTTAAAACGACCATATATCCTAGTATATAAAGAAATGGGTGTCCCACAACCTACCAAATTAAAGGTCTTTGAGTCTTATTTCCAACGCCACTAAGATTACAGTTTTTGGAGTTCGGAGTCAAACGTTATGGCCATTTGACTACAAACTAGTACTGCAGGAATTTCAAGCTCTCCAGTGGCGCCCCACGCCACTATAGCGCCAAAAAACAGCCTCAGTAGTTTGGGGCTTGGCGCGACACGCCACTAGTAGATGTACGGGGTTTTAAACCTATTTTGGCTTGGTGCTGCAATGGCGCGACACGCTACTATAGCGCCAGTAAGACTTTTGCCCAAATTTCCAGATTTTTGGAAGAGGGGCAACTTGGACTTTTTCCAAATTATATATACACCATCCTTGATCATTTTAGACCATTATTTTCAGCTTCTCTCTCTCTCTAAAAAGCCCTAGAAATTTTCCCTCTCTTCTTCTTCTTCTTCTCCAAATCCTCTCCAACAAAGGGTGCCTTCAAGAGTTTCAAGGATTCAAGTCTCCCATTGAAGACCCAACAACTAGGTATCTTCAAAGTGTTCACAAGGTATGTAAGGCTAACCTAAAATATGGATATAGTTCTTCCATATGCCCATAGATGTGTTGGATAGAAGTTGTGAAAGAGTTGAACCTTCTAAGAAGGTTTTCTTGAAAATTTTCCTAAACTATAGAATGTTTTTAAGTACTATTAGTTGATTGATGTTCTTAATGACTTGAGTTACTAAATAGTTATGTTTTATATTATTGATTTCAAATGTACCTTTGTATATAGATTTATAGATGTTGACGATATTCTTGAGTTGAGTTTTGTTGAGAGTATGGATTCATGTTTCATTCACATGAACCCAAGATAAGATTTCTTTGATCATAATTTGTCTTGAGTTGAGATGGATGGTTTTGTGTATATGTGTATTGATTGGATAGTTAAGAATGTCCTTTTGCTTCTATAAATTGAACATAGGACTAAAATAAGAATTTTGGAGTAGATGTTTGACGATTGATGTGATGATGATATTTGATAATGATGTGATGATGATGTTTGATGATGATGATAAGGTGATGATGATGTTTGATGACGATGTGAATAATGGTATTTGACGATGTTGTATGATGAAGTGGATTGGAGTCTAATGTAATTTTGTGGTATGTGATGTGCATAAATTGAGTTGATTGGAGTCTTACGAATATTTTGAAAATAAATAATCTTTTGAGAAAGAGTTTTAAATAAATGGTTTGTGAACATTTTTGCATAAATTATTTACACACTATTTTGAGTTTTAAAGAATTATTATTTTCATCTACGATTTAAAAAAAGTTTAAGCATGATTTGAGTTTGAGAAGTCATTTTAAATATTTTTGAACATGAGTATTTGGATTATAAATGAGTTGAGCATTATTTTCCTTAAAAATGTAAATTTTGAGATTTATATAAATTTTTAAAGAGAAGAGTTTGATAATTGGAGATGAGTCAATTTGAAAGAGGGTCCAATGAGGCCAGATTTGATTGAGTTTTGAAGAGAGTCCAATGAGACTAAATGAGTTAATTTGAAAGAGTCCGATGAGGCTAAATGAGTATTTTAAATATTTTATTCACTTAATAGCTATGCGTGTATTGAGTCTTGGGAGGAGTATTGAGCACCGAATTGGGTAAGAGTATAGTCCATACTCGAATCCCATAAACTACGCCGCCAACGTAGGAAGGGATTGTACCGTGTCGGATGTTTCCCTATTTTATTGTCCTGAAATGATAGGACTTGATTGATTGACGGATCCATGATTGGTTTGAACTGTTCATACCTTGGCAAGTATGAGCGGACGGAGCAACAGCGTGACTCGTTGTGCATCACCTATATATAGGTGGTGGGATTGTTGTCGGTTAGAGAAACTCCCAAATTGAGTTGTTTGTGCATGATATGATTGGTTTGATTGAGATTGGTTGATGATTGAGTTGGATTGAAAAACATTGCATAATTTAATTTGCATATTTATTGAGTTGAGTCCTTTGAGTTGATTGTTGAGTTGATTTTATATGATCGGATTAGGTGATGTGCGATGAATTGGATTATATGATATGTGATTGGATAGTGTACGATGGAAGGGTATTTGATTGGATTGGATCGGATCGTATATGACCGGATTGAACCGATTGTATATGATTGGATTGAATCGGAGGATATACGATTTGATTGAACTATATTGTGTATGATTGGATTGGATGGTATGATGTGTGATTGGTCTTTGTCTACAAATGTATTCTTACTTTAGATTTATGACGCCTTATTTGAGTCTCTCTTATCTTTCGGATTTGAGATATTTGGACCGATTATATTCTTCCTTGAGGTATGTTTCATTCTGCCATATTACATACTCGTACATTCCACGTACTGACGTCCATTTGGACCTGCATCGTTTTATGATGCAGAGACAGGTTTAAGAAATCGTCAATAGGAGCATCATTAGGGATATATTCGCACTCAACGTATTGGTGAGTCCTTCCCTACATTCGGAGGACACCGCTTATAACATTTTTGCATCGAGTTAGCCCTTTTCATTTTGGTTTGAGGTAGCCATGAACATATCATTGGCACCAAATAGATAGTAGTGATAGGGGCTTCATAGACTAGATAGTGATGGGTCGATTGAGTATTTTCCGTTTTTGAATTATTTTTGTCGAACTATTTTAAATGACAAAGATTGGAGTTTGATTTGTTGGCTCATGGACTTTCTTTCTTGAGTTAGATCGTTGATTTGGATTGCTCGCCAAATTATTTCTTTATTTTTAAATCTTCCGCTGATTGAATGAATGAACGGATGTGTGATCAGTCTATGTAGTTCGCTTGGGAGCCAAAAATGGTTTCTGAGTGCCGGTTACGTCTAGGGTACCCTCCCGGAGCGTGACAATGATGTTGAGTATTATTGATCGTATTTCCTATCATCAATTTTTACATACTCATACATTTCATGTACTGAAGCCATTTGGCCTACATCATTTTATGATGCAGACACTGGTGATAGAGATCTTTAACAGGAGTTCCGTTGAATGTCAGATTCCATCCAGGATTTTGGTGAGACCTCCTTACTTTCGGAGGGATCTTTTTGTTCTAGTTGATTTCCTTTATTGGAGTAGTTCTTTTGAAGTAGCTATGGGCCTATCCTGGTACTTATTCATAGTCAGTTTACAGTCTTCATAGACAGTGATAGAAACAGTGACAAAGTAGAGTTGATGTTCCTATTTTGAAACTTGTTTTGAAAAAAAACTATTCTTTTGATATTGAGTTGATTTGAACTATTTATTTAAACTATTCTTTTATTCAGTTGTTGATTGTTAGCCCACTTGAGTGTCTTCTTGGATTTATTTAAGTCTTCTACTGAGTGATTAAATGAATGATTAGACCAAGTGGTTTGCTTCGAGCCAACAATGATCTCCGAGTGCAAGCCACCTAGGATACCCTCTTGGAGCGTTACACCAACCGACTCAGCAGAACTCTCTGTGAGGGGAGGGAAATCAAGGAACAAGATCTCTAATATGACTATAATAGTTTGGAACTGCCGTGGGGGCGGAAAATGATGAGTTTAGGTTCACAAATAGGCCTAGCTTGATCGCTCTTCTTGAGACAAAACTGGGGGATCGTGCAAGACTTGGGATTTTATAGTCTAATTCAAGGAAGAATTCTTGTCATGTGGAGCAACGATGAGATTATGTCGGATCAAATTGTCTCTATGGACCAAGAGATAATTCACGCTATGATAAAGTACAAAATATCATGACTTTTTATGGTTGTTTATGCTAGTAACTTGCTTAATGAAAGACTTATCCTTTGGAATAATCTAAAAATTATTGCGAATAGCTGCAAAGGACCATGGCTAATAGTTGAGAATTTTAATGAAGTTACTAAAGCTAGTAAAAAATTTGGAGGGTTGGCGGTTAGTAATAACCACTTTCTAGATTGTTTGAACTTTGAACCATTTTAATATATTAGATTTAGGATTTAAAGGGACGAGGTACACTTGGACGAAAAAAAGAAAAATATGCAGAACCATAATTATCAAGAATGGATTAGCCTTTATCAAGACGCTAGTGTTAAGCATCTTGTTAAAACTCACTCATACCATTGTCTGATTAGGCTGGATTTCTTCAAAAAAACATCCACAGAAACAACAATATCTTTAGAATTGAATAAATATGGACATCTCACCCTTCCTTCAGTAATGTAGTTCACGAATCCTAGAAAGATCAACGAGGCATAATTGAAACCATAAAAAAACTTTACATAAATATGAAGAAATGAAATAAAAATACTTTTGAAAACATCTTTCACAAAAAATATCTATTATTCTTGCCAGAATTGAAGACCTCCAGAAATTCCCTAAGTACATGACCATCTTCTTCCTTATTATCAACCTAGAATCAGAACTCTTAGATGAATCAAACAATATCCTAAAATCATAAGAAAAGCTTTTGAGATTAAAATCAAGAATTCAATGGTTACAGGATGGAATTGCGAATACAAAATTTTTCTACATAACTACTATGCAATGACGTAGGAAAAATAGGATGTTTAGCTTAAAAGATGATATGGGGAACTGGTATCATGATAAAAAATGTTATGACGGAAGGACGCAAACGCGAAAATAGAGAAAGTAAATAACACCAAATTTAACATGGAAAAACCCTTCAAATCAAAAGTAACAATCACGGGATCTTTGAAATCCGAATTGCTATACTATAATAATAAGAGAGTTACAAATATTCTCCTAAATATCTACACAACAATTGCCAAGCAAGAAGAAACAATAGCTATACCAATAAAAGTAATAGGAAGAAAATCATCCAAAATAGAGTTACTGTTCGGGACCTAAACTGGATGTTGCTGACCGCTAAATCCGATCTTTACTGTTCAAATCAAACATTAAGATATTTGGAATACTCTATAAAAATTTTAGTCCGATCCAACGGTTAATGAATTAGCAAACACAATTCGAAGGTTTCTGGTCGCACAGACAAAACTGCTGCGGAAAACACTCTTTTCTTCTCTCTTCTCTCTTATTGAAAGCTCTCTCAATAACCTCTCTTATATGCCTAATGTCTCTCACAGACACTACGAATGAGAAATTGCATAATTCTCTCAAATCATCCTATTTATAGAGTGATACTTTTTCCTAAAGCCAAAGCCAACTCCAAATAGGATTATAATTCCAATCCTTTTCTAAATAGAATTGGGAACCAAATTAGGAGAACTATTCCAATCATTTTACAAATAGGATTAGGCCATAGGCCTTTGGATGGAACATGGTCCATATCCCAAAAAACTCTCCTTTCATCCAAGGGACCAAATGGACTTCAAGTGGAAGAACTCTTGACACTGTTCTACAAAACTCTTATTTTTCTGCGATCACCAAGCATATCTGAAGTATTATCATCAGTGTGTATCATCTCAACCTCAAATAATTTTCTTTCAACAACCATTCTAATCTAATGATACTTTCTACTAATATGCTTGGATTATAATGAAAGGTGGAGTGCTTGGTGAGATAAATAACACTCTGATTATCACAGAATAAGATGAACCTTGACAGCTCAAAGTTAAGATCTTTCATAAATTCTTTCATTCAAAGTAATTCTTTGGCACCTTCAGTGATAGCTATATATTCAGTTTCTGTAATGGATAGAGCTATGCACTTCTGTAGTCTAGATTGCCAGGAAATAGCTCCCCTGCAAAAGTGATCAAATAACCAGAAGTGGATTTTGAATTGTCAAGATTTCCTCCCAAATCAAAGCCTGTGCAGCATACAAGTTCAGGCTTGCTACGACCAAAGCACAACTCCATATCTGAAGTGCCCTTCAAATATCTTAGTATCCATTTCACTGCATTCCAGTGTTCCTTTACAGGATTAGAAAGAAATCTGCTAACAGTACCAATAATATGTGCAATATTTGGTCTAGTGCAAACCAGATATTGACATCTTCTTCTTCTCTTCATTAGTAGATGGACTCTGGATCGTACTCAACTTAAAGTGTTTAGCAAGAGGAGAACTAACCACTTTTGCTTCTGTCATATTGAATCTCTTGAGTACCTTCTCAATGTACTGCTTTTGGGATAATGATAACTTCTTCTTCTTTCTGTCTCGATGAATTTGTATGCCTAAAATTTTCTTTGTTGGCCCCAAGTCCTTCATTGCAAATGATTTTCTCAACTCCTTCTTAAGGAATACAATTCTAGATTTATTTCTGCCAACAATTAGCGTATCATCAACATAAAGTAGTAAGATAATAAAATTATCATAGATTACTTCTAAAAGAATACACAATGATGTAAAGAAGTTTTTTTGATCCTTGATTTTTGATGACAGATTCAAACTTTAAGTACCACTGCCTTGGAACTTGTTTCAAGCCGTACAATCTCTTTCTCAATTTGCTGACATAGTTTTCTTTTCCCTTCACCACGAAACCTTCAGTCTTCTCCATGTAAATTTCTTCTTCTAAATCACCATGAAGAAAAGCAGTCTTGACATCTATCTTATCAACCTCTAAATCTATACTTGCAGCTAAGCCTAGAACCATGCGAATAAGAGACATTTTCACAATAGGAGAGAAAATTTCATCAAAGTCAACTCTCTTTCTCTGGCCAAAACCTTTGACAACTAACCTCGCTTTATATCTAGGTGTAGATGTATGTTGCTCTTGCTTTACAATGAAGATCCATTTATTTGTCAAAGCTTTCTTACCTTTCGGTAACTCCACTAACTCATATGTGCCATTCTTAAGAAGTGACTTCATCTCATCTTCCATCTTCTATCCACTTATCTCTATGAGTATCTAGAATGACTTCATCATAATCTTCAAGTTCTCCCATGTCAGTCAAAAGTATATACTCATTAGAAGAATAACGTGTTAATTTTAGCTTCTCCCTAGTAGATCTTCTATAAGAGGTTTCTAGAGCATCTGGAGTAGTCATTTGAATATGTGTTGGTTGATGATCAATCATAAAATCATTACTAGGAGCATCTTCAAGTTCTACACTCTGATGATCATTCTGATCTTGATTCCCATCTATATTAGTATCTTGGATTCCTTCATGTGCAAAAGATGTATTAGTACTAGGAACTGGATCAACATCAACAAGCTCTCATTAATCTGAGAATCTATTTTCTCAGTCTTGTTAATATCGTCAATTGTTTGGTCTTCAAAGAACACATCATTACGACTTCTAATAAGCTTCTTATCAATTGGATCATAAAAGCGATATCCAAAATCATCTTGACCATAACTAATGAAGATGTACTGCTTAGTTTTAACGTCCAGTTTTGATATCTCATCTTTTGGAACATGCACACAAGCTTTACACCCAAAGACTTTCAAGTGATCATAGGAGACATCCTTTGCAAACCAAACTCTGTTTGGAACATCACCATCCAAAGCAATAGTGGGAACAAATTAATAATATAAGCAACAGTTTTAAGTGCTTCTACCCAAAAGGAATTTGGAAATTTAGCCTCTGAAAGCATGCATCTAACTCTCTCAATAAGAGTTCTATTCATCCTTTCTGCTAAGCCATTCAATTTAGGCGTCTTGGGAGGAGTCTTCTGATGACGAATTCCTTGTGCTTTGTAGTAGTTATCAAAGGGACCAATATACTCACCACCATTGTCATTGTGAATACATTTTAATTTCTTTTCAGTTTGTCTCTCAGATAAGGCTTGAAACTCCTTAAACACATCAAGTACTTGATCTTTGGATTTTAAAGGATATACACAAAACTTGCAAGAATGATTATGAATGAAAGTTACAAAGTAAAGTACACCACCTTTTGATTTTACTTTAAAAGGACCACACGAGTCAGAGTGTACTAGCTTTAGTAGTTCAGACTTTTTTTAAGGAGGATAACTGTGAAAAAAAACTCTTTTCTGTTTCGCAGCTAAGAAATGAACATATCTTTTCACCTTTACTTGTTTCACACCAACAAGCAAATTCTTCTTGGCCAAATATGTGATCCTCCTCTCTCTCATATGACGAGTCTCTTGTGCCATAATTCTGATAAAGTCTCACTTTCTACCAAATATAGAGTCCCCGAGAATTGATCCTTGTGTCACGTATAAATTTGAATGCTTTTTTCCACGAGTTACAATCAATGAGACCTTGGTGAGCTTCTATTGGCCATTGAACAAGTCATTATGGTAGCTATCATCATCTAGTTGTCCTACAGAGATCAAATTCAAAGAAATATTTGTAGCGTGCTTGACATTCTGAAGGACTAACATTGCATCAAGATTGGTCTTCAAACAAACCATGCCAACACCAAACACCTTAACCTCACCAGCATTATCTATCTTTAACACGTCGAAATTAACATTAGTATAAGATGAAAAGAAGTCTTTCCTCGGTGTGACATGCGATGTAGCTCCATAATCTACTATCCAACTTGTATCTTGAGATACAAAATTGATGATTTTTTAATCACAAGCAAAGAGAAGGTCATCTCGGACAACAGCAACAACATAGTCTCCATTATTTTCTTCTTTCTTTCCTTCTCTAAGGTCTTGCTTCAACTTATTGAAAAATCTTTTAATATGTCCTTTCTTTCCACAATGATGATATAAAACATTTTGATACTTGGATCTTGACTTGCTTCTACTTTTACCTCTACTTCTCGAACCTCTTATTTTACCTCTCTCTCGATCTTATGTAAAGAGAACATCTGAATGTGAGGATGTGACTTGAGATCTTCTTCTGACTTCTTCATTCAACACACCACTTTTTGCATATTCAATAGTAACCTTACCACCGGGAGCAGAATTTGTTAAAGAAACTCGAAGAGTTTCCAAAGAATCTGGTAGAGTATTAAGAAGACAAAGCCCTTGTATTTCATCATCAAAATTGACACTTATTCCTAGCAACTGATCAAGAACACCTTGAAAATCATTTATGTGATCAAGAATAGGACTCCCCTCCATAAAAAACGGGAAGATGCATCTTTTTCACAAACAGTAATCTTTCATCTTGCTCTTCCATATGTTGTAGTTACTACCATTTAAACACACAATCTTGATCATATTACCCTCCATCAAAAAATCCTTGATAGAAAACCAAAACTCTAATACCACTTGTTATGACGGAAGAACGCAAACCCGAAAATAGAGAAAATAAATAACATCAAATTTAATGTGGAAAAACCCTTCAAATCGAAGGTAACAACCATAGGATCTTCGAAATCCGAATTGCTCCACTATAATAATAAGAGGGTTACAAATATTCTCCTAAATGGTTACACAATAATTGCCAAGCAAGAAGAAGCAATAGCTATACCAATAAAAATAATAGGAAGAAAATCATCCAAAATAGAGCTACTGTTCGGGACCTAAACTGGGATGTTGATGACCTCCAAATTTGATCTTTACCATTCAAATAAAACACTAAGATGTTAGGAACACTTGATAAATTTTCAGCCTGATCCAACGGTTAATGAATCAGCAAATGCAATTCGAAGGTTTTTGATCGGAGAGGCAAACACTACTAAAAACTGTCCAAAAAATGACAGAAAAAACAGCGACGGACTGCGTCGCTCAAAAAAGCAACGAAATTTGAGATATTGTCCGTCGCTTTTTAATTTTTTTAATTTTTTTAATAAAAAGCGACGGACAGGGACTATTTGTCCGTCGCTTTTTTGGAGGATTTTTGCACCATATATAAATATATTTTAAAAGTAATTATAAAATAAAATTAATGATGGAGTCCGTCGCTTTTAATTTAAAATAATTAAATAATATTTAATAATTGCGTCTTCGTCCGTCGTTTTTAATATATTTTATTTTTCAATTTTTTTAAATAAGTGACGGACAACATCTCCAAGTCCGTCGCTTTTTTGGTCAAAATGACGATCAACTACTTAAAAAAGCGACGGACAGGGAGACACTGTTCGTCGCTATTTCTGAAATATTTGAAACCTGCAGCCCACTTTTTCTTATTTCTGCATTTTCTCTCTCTCTCTCTCTAAACCCTCATCCTTCTCTCTAAAAATTCCAACCCCCCACCCCTTCGCCGTCGTTCGTCGTTGTTGCCGCCGCCACGCCCTCCCCCGTCGCCGTTGTTGCCGCCGCCACTCCCCACCGTCAGCCTCTCTCTCCTTATTGTTGTTAAGGTTAGTTAGTTTTAGGGTTTTAATTTTGAAAATAATAATAATTAATTTGTTGATTTGTTAGTTATTTATTTCATTTAATTTGATTAATGTATGTTATTAACATAGTTAATTTGCATATGTGATTTAGAATTGGTGAATGTTAGAAATTAGATTTTAGGTCTTTTAATTATTTGAGTTGGAGTTTTTTTTTATAATTAAATTGTGAATTGAATAATTTTTGAAGTTGGAATTAAAGTGTTGTTGATATTCAAATGTTATGTTAAGTTGGTTAGTTCTTGAAGTTAGATTGTGAATGAAAATTTTAGGGCTTTAGTTTGAATTGTTGTTTTTGTAATTAGATTGTGAATTGGGTATTGTGTTAGGTTGACTTGAAGTGTTTTTGAAGATAAAATTACGGTTAGAACATGAAGTAATTAGAAATTAGAATTTAGGATTTTTTTAGTTTGAAAGATCTTCAAGTTAGAAAAACATTGGGTTGAATGATTTTTGATGTTTGAAAGATATTCAAGTTATGAACTTGGACTTTAGGATTTTTGAACTTAGAATATTTTTTTTGGTTTGAATAAATTGTGAACTTTAGACTTTGGAATTAATTAGAACTTAGATATTTTAATTTTAGGATACTTGAATATAATATAGAACTTGACCTTAGAACTTGAATTTTGAACTTTGAACTTGAAATTTCATTGACTTTAGAAATCTTGTTGAATGTAGTACTTATGAACTAATTAAGCTAATTAGAGTTAGACGATATTCAAAGTCATGAACTTAAACGTTAGGAATTTTGGAAGTGGAACTTTGAAATTTTTAGGTTTGTATATGTTTGAACTCTTTAAACTTTGGAAGTAACTAGAACTTAGAAGTTCATGTGGTTATTAACTTGAACTTTAGATACTTGAATTTTAGGAATTCATAACTTTATAAATTATTTTAGTTTGGATAAATTTTAAACTTTTAGACTTTAAAACTAATTAATTAGAACTTTATGTTGTCATAAACTTGAACTTTAATTAGATACTTCAATACTCCTATTTTAGAACTTTAATTTGTATATACTTGAAACTTGTAATTTTGTTCTTATTTAACTTAGAACATCTAGCTTGAATTAATTAGAAGTTGAAATATTTATAATTTGAACTTAATTAATATATAAATTAATTAATTATAACTTGAATTAATCATAACTTGAACTTAATTCTTATATGAATTAATTAATTATAACTTGAGTTAATTAGAATTTCAACTTAATTATAACTTGAACTTAATTATTATATGAATTAATTAATTATAACTTGAATTAATTAGAATTTCAACTTAATTATAACTTGAACTTAATTATTATATGAATTAAGTAATTATAAATTGAATTAATCATAACTTGAACTTAATTATTATATGAATTAATTAATTATAAATTGAATTAATTAGAATTTGTAGTCTCGATGAATTATAGTCATTATGAACTAATTAATTAAGCTTCAATATATGTAATTTTGTAGATGGATCATTATTTGTGGATGTATAACATGCATTATGAAGTTGGTGGTGGTTTGAAATCTAAATTTATTAATGGTGTAAGAAATTTTATCGATCATTCCATGACACTTGATGTTTTTAAGCGAAATAGATTGGTTAGGTGTTCTTTTCTTGAATGTAGGTGCTTGAAATTTTTTAATCCAGATATAGTTATGGTTCATTTGTATGGTAATGAATTTAAGACTAGATATTTTGTATGGATTGATCGTGGAGAAATAGATGGATTGAATAATATATTTTATAATTTGCTGCCCGTGAATGAATATAATATGCTTGCACCACATGGTCAAATTAGGATTGAACATGATAGGATTTTACATGATAGAGTTCAACATTATACAGTTCAACATGATAGAGTTCATGAAATGGTTAATGATGCGTTCGGGGTTCAAGGTGGGATGGAACCCGAACAATATTTTGATGAAACTCCTAATGAAGAAGCAAGACGCTTCTATCAACATTTATAAGAGGCTAGTTGTCCACTATGTGAAGGGAGTCCGCATTCTGCTTTGTCAGTTGCAGTTAGGTTAATGAATATTAAATCAGATTGGAGTGTTCCTCATGCGGCTATGGACTCAATGGTTGATCTTTTGGGAAAATTGGTTAATCCTGAGTTTAACATACCTAAGAACTTCTATCAGGCAAAGAGATTGGTTTTCAAGTTAGGATTGTCGTATGATAGAATTCATTGTTGTGTTAATGGTTGCATGTTGTTCTACAAGACTGATAGTGAATTAGAAAATTGTAAGTTTTGTGGACAAGCTCGTTATAAGAGGACTCCTGCTGGAAAGATGATCTCAATTAAGGCGATACATTATTTACCTCTTATTTCCAAATTAAAGAGGTTGTATGCATCAATGAGGTCTGCCCCACATATGAGATGGCACCGTGAATATAGAAGGCCGACAGGTGTCTTGTCACATCCATCTGACGGAGAAGCATGGAAATATTTTGATAACATGTATCCTGATTTTGCTAGTGAACCAAGAAATGTACGATTAGGGTTGTGTGCAGTCGACTTTACACCATTCTCTAATGCTGCCTTACCTTATTCTTGCTGGCTTGTATTTCTTACTCTGTACAACCTTCCTCCTGAAATGTGCATGAAAAGTCCATACATCTTTTTAAGTTGTGTTATTCCAGGTCCTCGCAATCCTAAAAGTTTGATTGATGTCTATCTACAACCATTGATAGATGAGCTTAAACAATTATGGTTTGAAGGAGTAGTGACTTATGATATATCAAGTAAGCAGAATTTTGTTATGCATGCTGTTTTAATGTGGACTATTAATGATTTTCCTGCATACGGAATATTGTCTGGTTGGATGACTGCTGGAAAGCTTGCTTGTCCTCATTGCATGGAACATAGTAAGGCATTCACCTTAAAGCATGGTAGAAAAAATTTATGGTTTGATTGTCATCATCAGTTCTTGCCAATGAACCATGAGTTTAGAAAGTTGAAACATGCATTAAAAAATAGGGTTGAAAATGACCCTCCACCTCTATCACTGACAGGACATCAAATTTGGGAGAGAGTTTCTCAATTGCCTAAAGTTATAGAAACTCCACCATCTAGACTTCTTGGATATGGTGTTGAACATAATTGGACCAAACAGAGTATATTCTGGGAGTTGCCATATTAGAAGGATAATCTCCTATGACATATTCTTGATGTGATGCACATTGAGAAAAATTATTTTGACAATTTGTTTAACACAGTGATGGATGTTAAGGGCAAGACAAAAGACAACACAAGAGCTAGAATGTACTTACAGGAATACTGTAGGAGAAAAAAGTTGTGGTTGCAAGAACTACATAATGGTAAAACTGTCAAGCCTAAAGTCAGTTATTCATTCACATTGGATGAGAAACGTGACATATGTGAGTGGATTAAAAATTTGAGAATGTCAGAGGGATATGCTTCGAATTTGGGTAAGCGGGCAGATCTGAATGAAGGAAAGTTGATAGGTATGAAAAGCCATGATTGTCATGTATTCATGAAAATATTGATTTCTATCGCTTTTAGCCATCTACCTGACAGGATATGGAAGCCAATCACAGAGGTAAGTCTTTTCTTTAGAGATTTATGTTCTGAAAAGTTGTTGGAAAGTAGTTTAGACAGGATGGAGGAAAATATTGTTGTTATTACTGAGCCCTATCACTCTTCGCGGGAGATTCCAAACAGTATCCGTCAGGCAATGTTTAATGAATTCAAGGTATATATATGTTTAAATCTATTTTTTAAGTTACATTTAATATTTTTAGCATACTTTACTTAACTAATATTTAACATTATTTATTTTTTTCAGACTTTATATACCTGAGAGTCAAGGTACAATATGGTCATTGCAACCATTTTGAAAGAAAAGCGAGCGCCAGACTGTCTAGCTGGCTAAAGAAAGCTAGGGATGATCGGGCACCTTCAAGTTGGATGCTGCCTCATTTATTTGAAGAATTATGCCGGTATTGGGATATTGAAGAATTCAAGGCTTTGTTCGATCAAAGAAAAAAAGCAAGAGCCAACCTAAAGGGTGGCTCATTGCACACCGGAGGTGCAAAGAGTGTTGGCACGATTCAGAAGGAGATGGTAAGGTTTCTAACTTTTAAGTTTAAATTCATTTTCTGAAATAAATTATTTGACAAAATATTATTTCATTAATTGTATTTTTATTTATAGAAAAAAGAATTGGGACGCAGTCCCTATCATCATGAAGTCTTTAAAAAGACTAATGTGAAGAAAAAGACTAATGAGTCGGATCCGGATGAGTGGGTGGAGGAAAAGGCCGAACGAGCCTATATAAGTTATTTATGATATAATGTATATATATATTGATTATAACTTTTATTTTCTAATATGCAGCAAGATTATGAGCGGCACATACGTGAGATGAGAGATTTGGTTCAGCTAACGCCTGAATAGTCCACTCAAATTTGAACAGAAAAAGTGGTTGGAGACAGCCACAAGGGCCGAATATATAGAATGGGCTCTAGAAATAATGTATGATAACTCCAATCAGGTCTAGAATGTATTGGATCATCGCGTCAAGCCGAGACCATTGGCGGGGTTCAGCTAGCTGCAATGTCTCAGCAAATTGCAGAACTTACACGCACATTGGCAGAATCAGAGAAAAGACGGGTCGCAGATCAAAAAAGTATGAATGAACAAGTTGAGCAAATTAAAGAACAAGTGTTCAACCTCGCTCGTCAACCTCCGCCTCGTTATTCAAGAGGGTCCACTCCGGATGATTCCGACGATAGTGATGAATATATAGCAAATAGTCCTTAGGGTTCCATATGTTAGTTTATGAACATTTTAAATTTTTTTGTTAACTTTGAAAGACTTTAAATCGTTCTAAATTATTATTTTATTCATTTTAAGTGTTTAATTATGTTTGTTATTATGTATTTTGCGTATTTTGTTTGTTGTTATTTGTGTTTGAATGAGCTGAATTGCATACAAGGGAATTAAATTTTGATTGCAGGTGGGCAGCAGAAACTGCAGGTTTTTGCTGTCAAAAATGTTACAGAAAAGCGACGGACGGGGTCCTTTAGTCTGTCGCTTTTCTGGATTTTTATTTTTATATTTTTTCATAAAAGTGACGGACATGGTCCTTTAGTCCATCGCTTTTCTGGATTTTTATTTTTACATTTTTCTAGAAAAGCGACGGACGGAGACTCAAAGTCCGTCGCTTTTTTAAAAATTTTTAAGAAGCCAATATAATAAAAGCGACGGATGGAGACTAATAGTCCGTCGCTTTTTATTAAATAATTATTTTTTTTAAAAAAATGGAGTCCGTCGTTTTTTACATATATATTTTTTAATTAAAATAATTCATGGGCGACGCAGTCCGTCGCTTTTTACGGTCCTGTCCGTCGCTCCTTTAAAAGCGTCAAGCAAAAAAGCGACGGAAGTGACTGCGTTGCTTTTCCGTCGAGTTTGAACAAAATAGCGACGCAGTCCATCGCTTTTTGCGTCGTTTTCACTTTTTTTTATTAGTGAAACTGCTGCGGAAAACACCATTTTCTTCTCTCTTCTCTCTTGTTGAAAGCTTTCTCAAAAACCTCTCTTATGTGCCTAATGTCTCTCACAGACACTATCAATGAGCAATTGCATAATTCTCTCAAATTATCCTATTTATAGCGTGATATGTTTTCCTAAAGCCAAATCCAACCTCAAATAGGATTATAATTCCAATCATTTTCCAAATAGAATTGAGAACCAAATTAGGAGAATTATTCCAATCCTTTTACAAGTAGGATTAGGCCATGGACCTTTGGATGGAACAAGAGCCGTAGCCCAACAAAAAATACATTAAAATTAGTGTGAACATAATTAAGTCGTTACTCCCTAAGCTTATTCATCCTACCCAAACTAGTTTTATTAAAGGAAAAAGAGCATCGGACAATGTTATAATCGTTCTGAAAGTTATAAACCATTTGAAACAACTTAAAGGAAAGAAGAACAAAATGATGATTAAAATAGTCTTGGAAAAAGTCTTCGATAAGATAGAATGGTATTTCATACCGTTCTCTCTTAATTTCCCTCCGAAGTTAATAGATATTATCATGTCTTGTATATCTATGTCAAGAATCTCCATCCTTATTAATGGGGACCAAAACAGATTTTTTTTAAAGCCAATTAGAGGATAGGAAAGGTGATCCACTATCGTTGTATATATTTATTATATGCATGGAGATATTGTCTAGACGTATTCATCATAAGGTTGATTGTTGTAGATGACATTCGATTAAAATCTCTACCAAAGGTCCTTAAATATCAGATCTCTTTTTCGACTCATTATACAAACAAAAGCCAATAAAAAGTTGTGATTCCATAATAGATTCACTCAGCAAATTTTTTTCCATCAACTTTAGATTTAATCTAGGATGGTCTTCTTAAATAATATTCTCAGGGTCGTCTCAGCAGGTTTGGGAACCTAAAGTCAAACTTCATAGAGAGGCGTTTTCTTTTAGTTGTCATATATAAATTGAATAACTATAACATATTCAATATAATCCTACAAGTGAAGTCTCGAGAAGGTAGGATGCACGTAGACTTTATGAAATAAGAATGTTAATAATATAAATATTCAATGAAGAAATATAATATAAAGTTAGAATAATAGAATCTAGCGCAAAATTTAAAAAGTTTATATAATGATACTAGCATGAATTTATTGTAGTTCTTAAAATTTAAAGAAAACATCAAAAAATTAATTTGATTTTTTTATAAACACAAAACAATAGATTTTGCATAATGCGAAAGGTTTGACCGTTTGGTAGATGCTAGAATGTTCAATAATGAGATAATAAAAATTGATTGGGGAATAAAAAAGGTAAATGTAGAAATTGTAATGTGGGTTCATGATAATCACCAAAATATAAATAAGTTAACAAAATAGGTCGCCACATAAAAAAAATACTACAATTAATTAAATACTATTCAATTTCTCAATCTCGCTCCACATTAATTAAAGTAAGTAAATACTATATATATACTTTAGGAAAAATTTGGGGCCCTAAAAAATCTGGGGCCTTAAGCGATTGCTTTAGTGACGCTATGATCGAGACGGCCCTAAATACTCCTACTTCTACTAGACTGTTTTAGTAATTGCCCGGGCATAAAACATTTCAACAATTTTGACAAAATACTTGGGATACCCAATATTCAACGAGAGAATCTCTAAAAGAAAGTTTTACTTATCATAGATCGATTTAATACTAGATTAAAGGGGTGGAAAACCAACTTTTTTTAATATAATGGGAAGAACCACCCTCATTAAATCAACTCTAGCTACATTCCAAATCATGTAATGCAGATTTGCAGCCTCCTCAAACTTGCACTAAATAAAATCGAATCTACAGAAAGAAATTTTCTTTGGGGAAGTACGGAGGAAAAAAATGTCACTTAGCGAATTGAGACAAAAAATAAAGGGGGCTTAGGATTATATAAATGCCACTGGAAAATTACACCCTTCAACATGGCCCTAGAATGGATATTTAAGAGTGATATAAATTCTCTATGATCGCAAATGCTTCTTAACAAATACGGAAATATAGATATATAGGCCAAGAAGAATTAACAACCAAGATATAGCCTAGCGAGGATACGCATCTACGCAAAAAAGTCATTAAATGAGAAATTGGAGATCGAAAAAAGATTAATGCATGGCACGACAACCTCTAAGAAATATGATTTATAGACCTCTCATGTTTCACGATTGAACTCAACCTAACAATAGAAAATATTATGAATAATGGTACGTAGCGTTAATACTAATTACTTGTCCTTTGATATCCCAGAAAATATTACTATCCAAATTCGCAGTAATAATGTTTACAAACTTCATATTTATTGCGCCTAAGCAATTCGAGAAGCAGAGACGATTGGCGGGGATAGGAACAAGAAATGGATCTTGGGTTTTAACATGGGAATACACCATGCTACAAATATCTATATAGAACAACTTGCTTTGTTTCACGGATTAAAAATAGCTCTTTCAAGAAATCTATTTCCCTTTGTAATACAGACTGATTGCAATTAACAGGTAAACATGATATCTAATAGCTTTGGCTTTTACCAAAATTTAATTGATGATTATAGCTACCTATTGTCTAAAATAGAAGAGGCATTAATCAAGTATATATATTGAGAAGCTAATGGAGTTGTGGAATTGCAGACTAGTTAGCCAAGAATTTACAAACTATATACTTTTGAAAGCTTAATTTTCCACCCCCAATCCCCCATCTAGTATTTATGCTTTTGAAAGAGATAAAATGAATACTATGTTGCCTATGCTAGTCTCCTTATGTAATGAATCTTAATTATGTTAAATGAATAAATTCCTTATTACCAAAAAACGAAAGTCTAAATGATTACTTTATCTCTTGTTACGACCCAAGCCTAGGGCCTAGACATGACATGGAGAATGAGGAACCCGAAAGTACCTCAAACAAGCCTCTTAACATTTTTTTAGTCTTTAATAGGTAATGACAATAAATAAACAAGCAGAAATCATAATAGTAAATCTTCAACTTACATATGTCCAACAATACCTCTAATTTTTAGATTTAACGGGGCTAAGACAAGTCCCTAGCTCACCCTCAATCATAATAGAAAGAAATGTCATAATAAGTGTCTAAAGATCTCAACATATCATAAGCTACAAAGATAAATGAGTATTGTTCCCGGAACATGGGAACTCACCAAAAGTAGTCTTCAAATGAAATCTCAACTAGCCACGTGGAGGAGAACGAAGAGGAGCACCTGTCCCTACATGGTGATATCATGTAGGCAAAAGAGTATGCGCTAGTACTTTGAATGTACTAAGTATGTAAGCATACATGAACATTGAGGAAACATTAAAACATTTATGTAATATGAAACATAATGCAATGCATGCATAATCAATCATATAGATATCCTTTAATACATTCATTTTGTGGGAAATGACCATAATTGACATTTAAGACCATGCAAGCTATTAAATGAAATCCAACATAACTCCTACGTTGGCGGGGAGACTATTAGCCGGGTAGAACTCCATCAACTTTATTCATTTTTTTAACTTTAACTTTAAGGGCTTTCATAGATCCATTAGCCTAAGCCTACAAGGGATCCTATGTTGGCAAATAGTTAATGAGACAAGGGGTTGCTACTAGGATTTCTTTACCGAATTCCACCTCAATGACCCATTCAGTGCTAATTCAATCCCACAGAATAGTTTAATACTTCAAAATAGTCATAACATATAGCTTAAGAATTCAAAACATCATATTCGGTAGAATAGCTCATTAAAACCTTTGGTAATTCAAATATGCAAGAATTGTCCTTATTTCATAAAGAATCCATCATTCATATCATTTTATCATTCTTTCATTTCATAATATTCCATTTTGATCATAGATATTGCTTTCATACACATTCATTTGGAGTCAAAGCTTTCAAGTCAAACTTTATTGAAAACATAGTAAAATTAGGTGGGTTCAAATCACTTAAACTTTCAAACATGTATGTAAATGAATATGCATAAATACTTTGAAATCCATTAATTAAAAATCATGCTTTAAACAACCCACCATCAATTAATACATATGAAATCATTTTGCATCAAAATAAACCAATAATCATTAGTTTAACCATGATACCCTGTTATGTAGAAATAAGAATTACCCATAAGAAAATCTTACTTGAAATCAAGAGATTTAGTTGAAAGAGTTTCGGACGACATGGGTGGAAGAACCCATGGATAAACACCCACAGAACTTAGATTAAAGTTTTTAAAAAATAAACATAATTTATCATATAATCAAAATACTTTAGGCATGAGAGTGGAAGGAATACGCTCATTGAAGCCTTATATACCTGAAATCTGAAGCGTTACTCAGAATTGAAGGACTTAATAAACACTCTTGAATCCTAGCATTATCTCCTCACTGAAGCATTTAGTGTACTACCCGGAGTATATGAATCACCGGAATAGTATTTCTATACTACTAAAAACTAAAACTATATTTTGAGAATGAGTAAAAGAGTGTATAGAGAGAAGAGTTACTTGAGGAAGCTTGATGAACAAAATGATGAAATAAGGTTGGTATTTATACGTGTGAAGGAAGGACAGAACAATAATTACAATAATTATAAAGAAAAATCTTAAAATTTAATGGATGATTGTGATGTCATAGTGATGTCAAATGGAAGACTATTGATGTCATGGATGATGTCAAATGGATCAAGATCTTTCCATGGTTGGTGAGATGAATCTTCTTTTAACAGAATATCTTTTTTCGGAGCTGCGTTTAAAAAAGATAACTTCTTCATTATGATTTGGTGTTTTCATATGAATTGTTGCTATAGAAGTCTAATTTCATGTAGTTTAAGAATCAACTGATTTGGAGCATTATATAGTAAGATATGATTTTTCTTCAATAAATATTTCATTTCATTACAGCACTATATCTTGCAATAATTAATTTATTTGACCTACTTAAACTCCAAAAATTAAACTATGGTTCACAAAGGTTGTAGGTAATGATGTTTGGGTTATTTAAAAATTTAAATCACCTAATTTGAATAATCCTATTAAAAGTTATTCTTAAAATACAGAAGCGATATTATTTGAAGCGAAAATTGGAACATCATATACAATGTTTTTAGGGGGTGTTACATTATCTCCCCCTTGGGAACATTCGTTCTCGAATGAGGAAAGACTTAGCTTGAGTAGTGTAGAGTGTAAGACAAAAACCCATCATTAATGTAATAGTGCAATTTAAAATATTGTTCGAAATATATTTTATAATTTTGCAAGCATATGACAAGAAAAGTTAAAATGCAAGGATTACATGTAATTGAGCAAGGACAACTTAATACCTTAGGTTTGGGTAGAGGGAAAAAGATGAGGGTATCGCTTAATCATATCCACTTCCGCTTCCCATGTAGCACTTTCAAGTTGTTGATTCCTCCAAAGGACTTTAATAGATGCAACTTCTTTGCTCTTCAATCTCATGCCGATCCAAAATTTCAACCGGACTTCTTCATAGGTCAAGTTTTCTTCAACATTCACTAATCCCAAAGGAACAATGAAACTAGGATCACCCACACATTTTTACAACATAGACACATGGAACACCTGGTGAACCATGGCCATTTTTAATGGCAACTCCAACTCATACGCAACCCTGCAACACGCCTCACGATTCTGTAAGGCCCTTCATACCTAGGACTCAATTTCCCTTTATTACCAAACCTAACCACACCCTTTATGGGTGAAACCTTCAGATACAACCAATCATCGGAATTAAACTCAAGATCCCTTCTTCTAGTGTCGGAATAGGACTTTTGACAATTTTGAGCCGTCTTCAACCTATCTTAAATAATCTTCACCTTATCTAAAGCGTCAACTACCAAATTAAGGCCCAACAAGGTCATCTCACCTACTTTGAACCAACCAACCGAGGATCGACATCATCTCCTATACAAAGCCTCAAATAATGCCATCTCAATACTTGAGTGGTAACTATTATTATAGGCAAACTCGATGAGTGGTAGATGATCATCCCAATTTCCTTTAAACACCAACACAAAATCCCTTAACATATCCTCTAGTGTTTGTATCTTTCTTTCGGCTTGCCCATCGATTTGAGGATGGAATATGGTGCTCAATTTTACCTTAGTATCGAGGCCTTTTTGAAATGATCTCCAAAAGTGAGAAGTGAATTGGGTACCACGATCCAAAATAATGGATAATGGAACACCATGCAACCTCACCAACTCCTGAATATACAACTTGGCATAGTCTTCGACACTATAGGAAGTCTTAAACCAATAGGAAGTGAGCCTACTTAGTCATTCTATCAATAATTACCCACATTGAATCATGACGCTTTCGGGTTATGAAGCAAACCCACTACAAAATCTATATTCACATATTCCTACTTCTAAGTAGGGATTTCAATGTCTTGGCCTAGGCCACCCGGCCTTTGATGTTTGACCTTCACTTGTTGGCAATCTGGATATTCGAACAAGAACCTTGCTATGTCCTTCTTCATAGGCCACCTTACAAAAAAACCTTAGGTCCCTATACCTCTATACGAAATTCTATTCCAAGAGTACTACCGCTTATTACCATATTCAACAAACCACGAGACCTAATAAAGAAACACCCAATACATCGTACATTCACCCATATACCATCAATACCACATTCAAGCCTAGTTCTATAACCATTCTAATACACTCATTTGAAACCCTTAATAATAAATCATCAATAGCCTACTACAATCACTCACATATCTACAACCACTTTACGGCTCCCTTGCAAGCCTATCATTTTAACCACTTTACGGCTCCCTTAAAGTCAACATCACTTAAAAATTTTCATGCCTACCTTAGCAGCTGTATATCCACATTTGCATTAACTCCTACCAAGGGCATACCAATATACTCTTACTTATCTAATGCATATAACAAGATCCATCTAGGTCTTCTTCCATGTCTATAACCTTAAATGGAATAAGCATAGCCAACATCATCACTATACGAAACACCCACTCTCTCTTTATCTATCATGACTCGTCTAATATCATTAACATTAGAACAAACAACCGACCTTGATAATTAGGTACTCCATCTACCCCTTGTGAGAGAACTTCAAATTTCTTATCAACCATCAATTTCTTTTATTTAACTAAGATTGGACCATGTCTTGCCTTACTTTTACATCCGCTATCAATGATGATTCCAAACCATTTTGTACAAGAAAATCAACCTCATTAATATCAATACCCCTTTGGATTGGAACTCTTTTTGAAGGCATCTTCTAAAAATCACAAAGAATAATTGTTAGAGGGGAAAAACCTAGAGTATGTTCTATCGCACGACATGGATAATGAAAGAAGGGAAACTTTTCTAAACGCCTCACAGTCTCCTGTTCATAATTGCGGCCCGTTCACAATCATGAACAAGACCCTATTTAACATGATATGTTGGACTCCAAAGACCATTCAAAACCTCGGACTCTGATACAAAGTTTGTCACGACCCAAGCCTAGGGCCTAGACGTGACATGGCGAATGAGAAATCCAAAAATACCTCAAAAAAGACTCTTAGCATTCTTTTAGCCTTTCATAGGTAATGACAATAAATAAACAAATAGTAAATCTTTAATATACATATCTCCAACAATACCTCTAATTTTTAAATTTAATGGGGCTAACACAAATCTCTAGTTCACCCTCAATCATAATAGAATAAAATGCCATAGTAAGTGTCTAAATATCTCAACATATCATAAGCTACAAATATAAAGAAGTATTATTCCCATAATATGGGAACTCACCAAAAGTAGTATTCAAATGAAATATCAACTAGCCATATGGAGGAGAACGAGAAGGAGCACCGATCCCTATATAGTGATATCATGTAGGCAAAAGAATATGCGTTAGTACTTTGAATGTGCTAAGTATGTAAGCATGCATGGACATTGAGGTAACATTAAAATATTTATGTAATATGAAACATAATGCAATGCATGCATAATCAATCATATAGATATCCTTTAATACATTCATTTTGTGGGAAATGACCATAATTGATATTTAAGACCATGCAAGCTATTACATGAAATCCAACATAACTCCTACGTTGGCCGGGGAGACTATTAGCCGGGTAGAACTCCATCAACTTCATTCATTTTTTTAACTTTAACTTTAAGGGCTTTCATAGATCCATTAGCCTAAGCCTACAAGGGATCCTATGTTGGCACATAGTTAATGAGACAAGGGGTTGCTACTAGGATTCCTTTATCGAATCCCACCTCAATGACCCATTCGGTGCTAATTCTATCCCAAAGAATAGTTTAATACTTCAAAATAGTCATAACATATGGCTTAAGAATTCAAAACATCATATTCGGTAGAATAGCTCATTAAAACCTTTGGTAATTCAAATATGCAAGAATTGTCCTTATTTCATAAAGAATCCATCATTCATATCATTTTATCATTCTTTCATTTCATAAGATTCCATTTTGATCATAGATATTGCTTTCATACACATTCATTTGGAGTCAAAGCTTTCAAGTCAAACTTTATTGAAAACATAGTAAAACTAGGTGGGTTCAAATTACTTAAACTTTCAAACATGTATGTAAATGAATATGCATAAATACTTTGAAAATCCATTAATTAAAAAACATGCTTTAAATAACCCACCATGAATTTCAAAAACCTTTAAAGAACTAAATAGGGAAAAATACTTGAAAACCATCAATTAATACATATGAAATCATTTTGCATCAAAATAAACCAATAATCATTAGTTTAACCATGATACCCTATTATGTAGAAATAAGAATTACCCATAAGAAAATCTTACTTGAAATCAAGAGATTTAGTTGAAAGAGTTTCGGACGACATGGGTGGAAGAACCCATGGATAAACACCCACATAACTTAGAGTGAAGTTTAAAAAAAATAAACATAATTTATCATATAATCAAAATACTTTAGGAATGAGAGGGAAGAAATACGCTCATTGAAGCCTTATATACCTGAAATCTGAAGCGTTACTCAAAATCGAAGGACTTAATAAATACTCTTGAATCCTAGAATTATCTCCTCACCTGAGCATTTTGTGTACTACCCGGAGTATATAAATCACCGAAATAGTATTTCTGCACTATTAAGAACTAAAACTATATTTTTAGAATGAGTAAAGGAGTGTATAGAGAGAAGAGTTTCTTGACAAAGCTTGATGAACAAAATGATGAAATAAGGTGGGTATTTATAGATGTGAAGGAGCGACCTAACAATAATTAAAATAATTATAAAGAAAAAACTGAAAATCTAATGGAAGATTGTGATGTCATGGGTCATGTCAAATGGAGGACTATTGACATCATGGGTGATGTCAAATGAATCTACATATTTCCATGGTTGGTGAGATGAACTTTTTTTAACGGAATATCCTTTTCTGGAGCTGCATTTAAAAAAGATAACTTCCTCATTAAGATTTGGTGTTTGCATATGAATTGTTGCTCTAGAAGTCTATTTTCATGTCGCTAAGAATCAACAGATTTGGAGCTCCTACAGTGAGATATGATGTTTCTTCTAAAAACACTCCATTTCGTCACAGCACCATGTCTTGCAACAATTAATTTATTTGACCTACTTAACCTCCTAAGCTTAAAATATGATATTCCAAAAAGTTGTACGTAATGATGTTCGAGTTATTCTAAAATTTGAATCACCTAATTTGGACCATCCTATTAAAAGTTATGCCCAAAATACAGAAGCGATATCATTTTCATTGAGAATTGAAACATCATATACAACGATTTTAGGAGGTATTACATTTTCTACTTGGCTTTTTGGGTGTAATTTTCTATTCTTATTAATTCTTTTGAATAAAAAGGTTCTGTGTATGCAATTTATACTTTGCTACATTTGAGAGAATTTGAGGTCAAAAGAATTAACTCTGAAACAATGTTTATAAATTTAGGATAGAATGATTAAATTAATCACAAACTATTAAGGTTCTGCTTTCGTTTATCAAAGTTATGTACTTCCACTATTTAGTTTTATTTGTCATATTTGAATTTGACATATCTATTAAAAAAATTTGACATGGTTATTTTACCAAACTATCTCTAATAATTAGTGTTTAGCATTAAATATTGTAAAATGATTTGAGAACTAAGGAACTAATGCTAAGAGTAAACAATGAAATATTTTGGCTTTTCTTGATACGTTAAAAGTGACAAATAAAAGTAAAAGTTTATTTTGAAATAGTTGATAAGTAAAACTGAACAAATCAAGGACCACACTTGCTCTTTTATAGTTACATAGAGGTTGTTCATGGACTCACATCAACATCAAATTTTCTAAGGAAAAAATGATTTATTACCACAAAAATATATAACTTATTTTAAATTTTAAATTATTTTAATTAACACCACTTAAAATTATAGTGTTAATAATATTTATAGGTATTAATTTTACACTTAACAAGATGATTTACTATCATAATAATACATATATATGACTTTTTGTTAGATAAAAAACTAAAATTATTTAATCAAGTTGCATTTATGACTTTCAACTTTGAGTGTGTAATTAGATACTTAAACTTGAATAAAATTGAACAAGTAGACACATATCATACGTGGCAACTTGCGTGAGATACACTCAAACTGATTTGAATATTGCTTAACTTTATATAAGTTTAAATGTCTACATAAACACATCCAAAATTAGAAGATGGAAATGTCAATTGACTCTGAGTTAAAGGGATATTATGCCTTTTGTATTTCCCAGTATTTCCACAGTTTTTTCTGCTCAAGAAATTCCTAAATTAAAGCACCAATCAGCCTTTTCATAGTAATTGTGTTGAATTTGTGGATGCACTTATATATACCTTGTTATTGTAGTATATTTGTAACGATCCAATCCACCGGGCCATGTGAGCACCAACTCTAAGACCTAAGTAGGAGAACCCTTAACCCCTTATATGAAATAAGCATTTCGAAAGTTATAGAAAATTTAAATAGTAAGCCAAGAATTTCCATTAAGCCTGTAATAATTCATGAACTCAAGTTTTATATAAGATATTGTCTAAAACCCTAAGGATAATAGTCTAAAACAGGTACAAGAGCTCTACGGAATAGGACATAAGATAAATGAAAAGACACAACTCCAACCACAAGGGAGGAAAAATAGAAGCTGTCGAAAGATCGCCTTCACCTTCACTTAAGGAACTCCACTGATCCTGCAACCAGACTATGCCAAGTTGAATAGCAAGAGTAGTATCAATACAAACAACACATACTGGTAGGTATAATCGATCAATTTGATACCCACCGCATAATATATACAGGAAAATAAGAGAGATCATAAACAATAAGCTTGATATGCTTGACCACTTTAATTTACCAATAACTCCTTACTCTTACCTTTATAGTTCTTCACCCATCAACTAACCATACTTCACTACCAATCTGATTTATGAGATTGAGACATGTGGGTTATACCCTGTGGGGTCCTCAAGGAACACCCTAGCATCAAGATTTTTGTCTACCTTACCCACTCATACAATGACACAATTACCTCTAGCCTTAACCCATTTACCTTACCAACATGACCCAATCATCCCACAAAATACACTGCTTAATTAGTTCTAGCCCTCACGTATCAAGTACAACAACCCCTACCACCTGATCGATCCTAATGACAATAACTTACTGCTAACAAGCAACCTACCCTCTTAACCCGAGGGTATAGATTATCGCAATATCATAACACGACCTGACAAAATTCAACTGTCCTACCCACAAATGAGCCTATATTGACTCTCAGCCCTCCACTAATAACCACCACAGATACAGCGAGGTTCTTCTATACGAGTCTTACCTTTAAGTCCATTAGCAGTTACACTTACTATTCCACAGAATGACAGATATCATCAGGTCCTCTTATGGGACTTTCCATACACTTATCCCTCTCATGGGACCCAGGCTTAACCATATATGTGATGAAAAGTAACACTTGATCTAAGAGGTTGTTGGAACATGACATCTAATCCATAAATATATCGAAATATGACACCCGACCCATGAACATATCAGAACTTAACGCCCGATCCTCACAACAACAACAATCCATATTTTTCAGTTATAATAAACAAATATAATCATTGTATGTACAATGAATTAGGCTATTACACTCAATTAAGATAAGTCGCTAACCCTTAGGGTTTTTTACAAGTTTAAATGCGAGGATACTTCTATTGATTTTCCTCAAAACTCATTATCTAAATTCCTCACCAGGCCATATCAAGCTTGACCACTGACAACTCCTATATTTTTGTTCATGACCCATGTTCAAGAGCTCAATTATGAAACCTCACATTAAATCCCCTCATACTATGGAACAAGTATCGATTTAACTACTCAGATAAGAGAAAGCCTAGACTACTTGGGAATGCAGCTCCAATCTTTGGTTCCAGATATTAGACAAGTAATATAGGCTTGCAATTTACCGGTTGGAAATCCTCTAGGGCTGAAATTCCTTCCTCTCTCCTATCAAAGTCTTGAGCAGCCTTTGGAGGATTTTTTTGCAGTAACCCTTTCCCCTAACATACCCTTTGTAAGAAGTAGGGTACTAAGAAAATTGTAACTTAAGTTCTGTCCCACGACCTTCCCCTCTAGCGGCAGTGATATCCCGCTCTGACGGGATTGTGTGTCCCAGTTGACTTATTTCTCCCGCTTTTAATTAATGATAGTTCAAGTAATTACAATAGATACCAATTTACCCTTCATTCATCCCTGAATGATACAAGAAAAAAAGGCATGAACTTGTCAGGGTACGCTTGAAACAATGACTATTAACCAAGGCATATGGAAAGTCCATGTACTCCGGACAAAGGCTTGAAATTTCCTTAGATGAATAGTGAATGAGGATTACTAAAAATTGACCCGAGATACCAAGTACCACTTTCCGTATCATCCCGCTCTGGTGGGATTCTTCCCATTGAGCAGCGCTGCAGGAGAGAGACACCTGCCACCTGCCACTCTGGCGGGATATCGCGAATAAAAAAGTGGGGAGAATAATGGTTTCTCCCTACTCTTTTTACACTCACTCTCGAACTCTCCAAAACTCTCTCAAGCCCCTCGCTCCAATCATATATTTTATGATAAGAATCTAACTCAAACTTTAGATTACATCACTATTTACATTCTAACAATTTCATGTTGAGAATCAATAGAGTAGAAAAGGCCTTGGGGTAGTTTTTCAACTTTTTTGAAATAACTCGCTTGCATTGGTAGATTAACATAGCTTGGACCCTTCCCCTATATTCACAATGTCTTCATGACATCTTGGGTGTAAGGTTGATAACGGATTCCATCTGAATCGGTTCCAAAAAAGGGGTATGGAGTTGAAAAGTTTTCTTGGCCAAAACTTTAATTATGCCACCTTTTTGGAGTTTAAAAGCAAGATTATTTGTGTACAAGGGTATTTTAGGAGCATTGGTCTATAGAATTTATGAAGAAAATGAGGGATTGGGGTGGTGAGACACCATGAACACCCCTGGGTATTTGACCTAGATGAAGGCTATCAGAGCGACCTTCATCACGCACTGGTGGGGTCCTGCCACTCGGGTGAGATTTCGCCAGGCAGAACCTCACCTTCAGGTGTTTTCTTCCCCAATTTTCATACTTATACCACTAGGTTCTAATTGTATTATCGTGAAAAACTTGTAGGTCACAATACTATGGCTTACAACGATGACGTAACCTCCCATTTGTCTGCTTTCCCAATATCGCCAGTTGGGAGAGACACCATGACTACCGAAATACAAAATGTTTGGTTGAGAGGGGCTTCTCCATGATAGGGATGGTGGAAAAGGCACCCACCTTCTATGACCGACTGGAGGAGTGGACATTCCACTGAGTCCCCACTACAAAAATGTTGTGCTTGAGGTATCCAACACCTCCAATGTTGACTATAAGGCCAAGCTAAGAGAGATAGACCAGGAGTGGTTATGGGACACATTCATGGCTCCAAAGCATCGGAATAGGGTCTATTGGCTAAGAACAGATGGCATCATCAACACTAATTGGTTAGATGGCGCCAAGAGATGGCTACACCAGGTGGCCATAAGGATTCACCCTTCCGGCAACCACACTAACATGACCTTCCCACGGGCTCTAGTGGTGGCTTGCGCCATACAGAGGATAGGCATGAATATGGGGACCCATATCATATTCGAATGGAAGATGTTCTATTTGGGAAACAATAAGACATTTTTTCTTCCTAGATTGATCACTGCTATGTGCAAGATGGGAGGGGTTCTGTTTCTGGATTCTGATGAGGTACTCCCCATAGATCCCTCCTCTTACCCATTACTGATTAAGTGGACTTCTTTTCGAGGGTAGAAGAAGAGAAGGACAGACGGTGCCGAGAGAAGTCAAACAGCGGCGGGAGTAGAAGATGAAGGAAAGGAGAAAGAGGAGGGGTCCCTCCCACTCAACCGCAGCTACCTCTTTCAGATTCTCGTGTGGAGGAGGACTTAGCCATCGTCCGAAGCCATATAGGAGGCTACTTTTCCAAACCCTCAGCTCTAGTGCCACATTTCACTGCCTTAGAGTTTGTGATGCTTCGTCGTTAGCTGCGATGGGAGAGGAGGAAGAACATAGACCAAGACTGCTTGATGGCCCGAATGTGGAAGACCATCAAGGTGATCTTCTCATGTGTCGCACCCTAGAAAGAGCTCCCTAGGCTTGATCTAGCGAATTTCACAGAGTTCCACATCCTAAATGAAGACTAGACATGGTAGCCCCCATTGGAGGACCTGCACTCGAATATCGGCACTCCCCCATGCCCTAGTTAGGACTCATTATTATTTGGTTTTCCATGTTTGGGCATGTAACAAACAATTTATCTCTTACCTTACTACTTTTCATATTTTTGTAAGAATTTGGATGCTATTTATTTACTAATAAAGTTCAGACATATATATATAATTCATTTTATAATTGTTCATGATTTTTGGGTACTACATCAACTCTAGAGATTAGTTAAATCATGCCTCAAAGCTCATTGAAAAAGAAGGGGAGGAACAAAAGGTTTTTAGCGGGGGTTCTGTCTGGCCCCATCCCACTCTGGCGAGCCCGTTCTGGGATACTTCCATTGGGGCGGGATCTAGTGAGACAAAATCCCAGAATAATTTCTTCCTGGTGTATTTCCTGTTCCATACCAATTTAGGACCCTCAGAGATAAAACTTAGTGTACTTGACTCCTTTTAACAAGATTTTTGGCGTGACCTATTCCAGAGTTGAACCTAGCACTACACGTTAGGAGGCTTCTTCTTCCCCTCACCCTTAACTATATTGGCACAACAACTGTCGCATATCACTCCCAAGGATGCCTATACTTATTAGGGAGGGATAAGTCGCAATTATGTCTAAGGAACTCCCTTATCACAACTGTCTAATAGGTACAGACTCACCCTAATTCTTATGATCACCATACCGATCTTTACTATCCCAAATCTAGATTTTCTCTATGATTACTTATCATTTCTGTCCCCCTACCATATTTGAGGTAATCTATAACAATGTGGATTACATTCCCTCAAATAAATACATCACTTAATCCTGTCAGGAATTTACATTATTAATCATATGACCGCTTATCATTAGGCTATTACATTCAACCCTGTCATGATTTCCCCTTTCTGACCACATTTTGCAGAAGTCCACGCAATTATGTCCTACATAATTTCAAGTAATTGGCATGTATATTTCACAGACTACTAAGCAATCTGACAACACTGGCACATGGTTTCATTATATCACTTAGGCAAGTACATTATGCATTTACTCACATCATATAATTTAGGCAAGTACTATATGCATTTAATCACATCATATAACTCAGGCAAGTATTTAATGCATTTAATCACCAATTCGAGTTATATTACATAAGAAATTCAAACTCATTTACTTAATTCACTCCATAGATGACCATATATTGATCATCCATGCACTTATATTGCCTCTATGGCCAGATACCAATTGGAACCTTCTCGATTCTAATTTTTCTTGCTTGTGTCCCTTCATCCACGACAACGGTATCAAGTTTATTAATTGAGATACAAATGGGAATTTAGAGATACCAATTGGACTCAACCCATACCACAAGTGAAAGCCGCACGAAAGGAGAGAAGAAATGGAATGACTTCCTAGAATGCTCCATATCTTCCTAAAGATTAGATGTGGACCTTTACACACCAATCCGCAGGAGTCTATTCCACACTTGCTCTTGTACTGGAAGACTGGTAACCTGGGCTCTAATACCAATTTATCATGATCCAACCCACCAGGCTGTGTGGGTACCCGCTATAAGACCGAAGTAGGAGAACCATAATCCCTTATCTGAAATAAGCATTTCGAAAGCTATAGAAAATTTAAATAACAAGCTAAGAATTTCCATTAAGCCTATAATAATTAAAGAACTCAAGTTTTATATCAGATACTATCTAAACCTCCAAGGATACTAGTCTAAAATAAGTACAAGAGCTCTACAGAATAGGACATAAGATAAATTAAAAGACACATCTCCAACCACAAGGGAGAAAAAGTAGAAGCTGTCGGAGGAACGTCTTCGCCTTCATCTAAGGAACTCCACTAACCCTGAAACTAAACTATGCGAAGTGGCATAGCAAGAATAGTATCAGTACAGACAACATGTACTGGTAGGCATCATCGGTCAATCTGATATGCACCGCATAATATATACATGAAAATAAGAGAGATCATAAATAATAAGGTTTATATGCCTGGCCCCTTTAATTTACCAATTACTCCCTACTCTCACCTTTTATAGTTCTTCACCCATCTACTAACCATGCTTCACTACCAATCTAATTTATGAGATTGAGACATATGGGTTATACCCTGCGGGCCCTCAAGGTACACTAGCATCAAGCTTTTTATCTACCTCACCCACTCATAAAGCGACATAACTACCACAAGCCTTAACTCGTTTACCTTACCAACATGAACTAATCATACCACAAAACACACCTCTTAATTGACTCTAGCCGTCACATATCAAGTACAACAACCCCTACCACCTGATCGATCCTAATGAGAATAACTCACTGCTAGCAAGATACCTACCCTCTTAATCGAGGGTATAGAATATCACAATAGCATAACATGGCCTCACAAGATTCAACAGTCCTACCCAAAAATGAGCCTATATTGACACTCATCCCTCCACTAATAACCACCATAGATGCAACAAGGTTCTTCTATACGAGTCTTATCTTTAAGCCCATTAGTAGTTACACTTACTATTCCACAGAATGACAGATATCATTAGATCCTTTTATGGGACCTTCCATACATATGTGGCCCTCTCATGGGACCCGAGCTCAACCATATATATGTCAAAATATGACACTTGATCCAAGAGATTATTAGAACGTGACACCTGATCTAGAAATGTATCAAAATATGATACCCAATCCATGAACATGTCAGAATATGACATTCAATCCTTACAACAACAACAATCAACATTTTTCAATTACAATAAACAAATATAATCATTGCATGTACAATGAATCAAGCAATTAAACTCAATTAAGATAAGTCGCTAACCCTTAGGGTTTATCATAAGTTTAAATGCGAGGATACTACTACCAATTTTCCTCTAAGCTCATTATCCAACTTTCTTGCCTAGGTCATATCAGGCTTGACCACTGAAAACACCCATATTTCTATTCATGACCCCTGTTCAAGAGCTCAATTATGAAACCTCTTATTAAATCCCCTTATACTACGCAACAGATATAAATTTAACTACTCAGATAAGAGAAATACTAGCCTACCTGGGTACCAAGAGATTGTGGAGAAATAATACGGCTCCAATCCTTGGTTCCAGATGTTAGATGGGCAAGATAGGCTTGTATTCTACTGGTTGGAATCCTTTGGGTCTGAGATTCCTTCCTCCCTCTTTCCCTAGCCTTGAGCAGCCTTTGGAGAATTTTTTGTTATAACCCTTGCCTCTAACTTACCATTTGGAAGAAATGGGAAAATAAAAAAATCATGACTTATTATCTGTCCCATGATCTCCTTCTCTGGCGACAGGAATTTCGCTGGAGCGGCGCCGTTGTGGCGGGGCTATCCCATTTTGGAAGATTATGGAGTCCAGTTGACTTATTTCTCTTGTGATTTCTCCCACTCTTAATTAATGATAGTTGGGGTCTTTAAAATATTTTTGAAAAAAATATGTTGCATTAAATAATAACAAGGACCAACAAAATTATACGTAATTTTCTCTTTTATGAAGTCACTATTTAAATCGATCTTTATTAGCTCAATGGATCAAATCCTTATGTAAGAAAGGAATTACAACCTTACTATTGTTTATACAAAATTAATCCACTAATAAATTAACAAAAACAAACTAAAATCCATTGACTAAACAACGTATTGTGAAATATTTTGTACGGTTAAAAGAAAATTAAGTGTTATTGGGCTTGTGTTTAGCATGTGTTATTCTTAACTCGTACTTTCTTTGTTCTAACTTATATGAATCACTTTTATCTTTAGTAATTCCCTCTCCTTCAAAATCAAAGTCGGCGAAACACCAAATAACACTAATCATATTAGACCAGCCTATGTTCCTCATATAGTGAAGGAATGCTTAAATAATGCCATAGAGAATCTGGACCACCTAGTCTGGACTCAAGCCCTTCAATGCCAACTAATGGGTATCCAAGAACCAATGTTGATTCCCTCACTCAATTCTCTAATGGCATATACACTCCAAATCCTTCCTTTCTTTCCAACAAACTAAATATCAAAGTTAACAATGAATATCTCCTTCATACCCTAGATACATAGGAACCATAACTACCGTCATGCCAAATAGAAGAAGGATTGAAAGAGGAAAGAGAAAAATCGATCGCTGACATTCAAAGGAAGAGCAACGAGGAGCTGGAACTCCTCCTAGACTCCTTTAGGGAATAAAAGGATCAGACTATCGTATTGGAAAGAATATTCATCAAAGAATTCAAGGAGCTCACAAGAGAAGCCATTCTGATGCATTGCCCTAGTGATATATCGTTATGCTCACTGAATATGAGAATCAAAAAGGGAAAAATTCTAGCTATTGTTACCCTAAATCTAATGATTTAGAGGTCTCCCCTATTGAACAAGAGGAAGAGACCCATGGACCAGTCACCCTCATACACCCACAAAGAATTTCATAATTTGGAATGTAGAGGGGTAAATATTGCTAGCTTTAGGTTCTAGTGTGAAGCTATGGTCAAGCTTCACATACCCTTTATGCTTGTACTTTTGGAAACTCGTATGGTGGAGCATTAGAGGCTAACTAAAGTCCTCAAATTTGACTCCCAAATCCAGTCTTCTACTGATGGTCTTTCAGGAGGAATCGTTATCATATGGAAGAAGGATGTTCTAAAGCTTGAGGACATTTCCATTACTCCTAAAGTATCCAGGTAATGGTTCAGGTAATCCCCGATTCTAGACCTTGGTTTTTCTCTGCCATTTATACCAATAATGAATTTCAAACTAAAACTAGATTGTGGGAAGAACTCATCAATATTTCTATATTCTTTAGTTGAGATTGGATTATTGGGGGTGACTTCAATATAATCATGAAAGGAATGGAAAAATTTGGTGGGAAACACATTAATAATTTCATATCTAACCTCTTTAAATAGTGTCTGGATAAAAGAAACATGGTAGACCTAGGGTTTAAAGGGCAAAAATACACCTAGACTACTAAGGAGTACAATCATAGCCTAACCTTATCTTGGAAAGACTAGATAGATGTTTTGCCAATAACTCTTAGATTCTTCGATACGTACATAGTACTGTAACATAACTACCTAGAACCAAATCTAATCATTGCCCTTTGATGGTTAGACTTTGGACCCCTCATGCAAACAACAATAAAAAACTTTTAGGCTTGAATCTATGTGGTGTGGTCACCCTAGCTTCAAAGGTCTTATCCAATAGTATTTTGATAAATTCTGGTAAACTTTCTAAGGCCATCACCCTTTTCCAAATTGAAGCTTTTACATGGCATAAAGTAACTTTGAAGTTTTTTCATTAAAATGAGAAGGATTAATTCTCATCTTGATGGAATTCAAAAATCCAACTACAATCACAGTGCCTTTCTGCAAAACCTAAAAATTGATCTCCTTGTTGAATATGATACTCTCCTTAAGTTCAAAGAAGACTTTTGCAGAACTAAGCCTAGGATCAATTGGTTAAGTCAGGAAATGATAACATGAGCTTTTTTCATACTTCTACCATCAATAGAATACGAAGGTATAAAATTTATAGACTAAAAGATGATCATGGGCAGATCCATCTTGAGAAAACTGATATATCAGCCCACATTGTTTCTTATTTCTCCAAATTGTATTCCACTAAGCTCTCCTACCCTATCCCTTATAGTAGGAATATTGTTATCAAACAAAACACAGTCTCTCAGGAGGACAACTTTGAGCTAGACACCCCCTACAAATTAGGAGATTATGTCATCATTGAAATCTTTTAGCCCTTTGCCCTGATGGTCTCCACCCCATTTTCTACCAGAAATATTGGTACCTTTTTGGGACTAAGACAATCAATTTATTTAAAGAGATCTTGTCTAACCACAAAATGCCTTACCTATGAATGCTACCCTTCTTTGTCTATTCCCAAGTGTCAGAATGTCGACACACTAAAAAACTATTGACCTATTAGACTCTTTATCATTGTCTGCAAGCTCATGACTAAGATCATTGACAATAGAATCAAGCCTCTCATTCCCACCATCATAGGCCCTACTCAAGCTAGTTTCCTCTCCAATAAATGAGTTGCTAACAATATCATCATTGTCCAAGAATATCTCTCACACTTCAAGAAAATAAAAAGGAAGCAACTAATATGATCCTCAAGATTGACCTTGAAAAGGCTTTTGATAAGTTCGAATGGCCATACATTAGATATACTCTTCTGTTCTTCAATTTTCCTTCTATTATGACCAATTTTATCATGTCTAGTGTCAGTAGTTCTTCCATCGCTGATTAATGGAAAACAAATGACCCTTCAATCCCTCTAGATACATTAGGAAATGGGACCCCATGTCTCCCTACCTATTCATCTTGTGCATGGAAAGGTTGTCCAGGAGAATTGAATTGGAAGTAAAAAAATAAGTCTCGGACTCCTTTCAAGATTACTACCAAAGGACCCAATCTCTCCCACCTATTCTTTGTTGATGACCTCATCTTTGTGCCAAAGCAAATGTCCCTAATTGTAACTCTATTATAAATACCTTTGGAGAGTTCTGCTTAAGTTATGGCCAGGGAATCAACAATAACAAATTTAAAGTCCTCTTTTGTTCTAATTTCTCCAATGATAATTCAATCTTGTGCTCAAATATTCTCAACATTGAAGTCAATACTCTTTTGGAAAATACCTTGAATTCCCAATATTCCAAAAAAGACTTGTCAATAGTGACTTCCAATTCTTCATTGACAACACCAGTGTGTTGGCTGGAAGAGTAATCTCCTTAATATGACTGGCAAAAATGACCTTGCCAAAGTATCCCTTAGTATTATTCCCTTTCATATCATGTAGTACATCAAAGTTTTTAGTAAGATGAACCACATCATTAACAAAATTCAAAGAAATTTTATCTAGGGTACTAATAAAGGTAAAGGGAAACTTTATTTGTTAAATTGGTACATTATCATCCATAATAGGAGTGGAGTTTGGACATCCAAAAGAGTGAGATCAAATATAGGTCCCTTCATGTGACACTATCCTGGAGACTATACCACAATAAAAACAACCTTTGCAGCAAATTTCTAATTAGTAAATACTCTAAGCAAGATTTTAATTGGAGGAAGAACCCTGTCTCTAAAGTTTGGAGATGTGTCTTAGAGGGATGAAGAGACAACAGGATGAGCCACAGAAAAACTATCTTGTCTTCAAGGGCACAAAAGTAGACATCTTTAAGGACAAATGACTCCAAAAATAGGATACCATTAAAAGAAGGATACATGGTCCTCTAAAGGAGGATGAGGACACCATGAAAATCAATAAACTATGGAGAAATGGTAGTTAGGATCTATCCAGCATCTCTTTCTCTCTACTAGGCTAGCTAAGGGCCATAATTGAATCTATACATGTCTACCCAAAAATTATTAGAACTAACAACCTTATATGGGATCCCACCAGCAATGGTCAATTCAAAACTAAAAGTTCCTATGCCCTCATTTAGGATTTCTTTCTTTCTAAAAATTATTATTTCACTAACAAAAGTTTTGACTGGATCTAAAAACTCATTAGCCCTAACAAATTAAAAATCTTATCTAGATCATGCACTATGAAAGTTTTCAAACTGTTGAATACCTTCATAGGATTAGGATTGAAGTAAACCAAAGTTACAGTTTGTGCAACCACAACTCTGAGGACATCAACCACATTGTCTCTAGATGCCCAAATGCTAGAACAATATGGAGAGCTATTAATGCTAAAAATCCTCCAACCAACTTTATCATTGATCTGAGTCTCTCTATTGTGAATTGGGACCAAGTCTGGAAAACTACCAAAGGAAAACCTTACAATGCGATCTTACCTAGGTATGATGCTGCCCTTTTACATTTAGAACATCTGAATTGAACGAAATGATGTCCTTTTCAATGTAAAAAAAGAGCACCCCCTTCAACCATGTTCTTAACTGAGTATAACTTGATCATTAATATCCACAACAATACTAGCAGAAATTCCACTATCATCCCCGTAAGGAACCCCCCTCTTTTAGAAGCTTGAAACTCAACACTAACGGAGCCATCAATAACAATAATAAAACATGGGGACAAGGTGTCATTAGGAACCATAAAGGTGACTAGATTATCAGTTTCAAGTGAAAAACTCCTCATACCAATCTAGTCATGGTAGAACTATTGGCTCTTAGACTAGTCCTCCAATTGTCCTAAGATCATAATATTTTTCTGCTAGAAATCAACTAAGATTCAATGAAAGTTATCGACATGCTGAAATATGATAATCTTTTATATGGTAACATTATTCTTGAATACATATTATAGATTCAGAGGATGGGGATGCGCCGACGACACACATCTTCAGGGAGCATAATGAGGTGCCAAACGTCCTATGTTGTTGTCAGTTCCACCAATGTATGCAACTAAAATATTTTGGGTGGATATTCTTGGAACTACGTACTCAAGAAAAACCTCTGCTTGTAATAACTACTTAAGTGGTCATACCACGACCCAAATTGATATTTCATCTATTGCTTGCAACAGACTGTTCTTGCTTTAATATCTATATATAATATATCCTTTCTGCCAAAAAAATAATAATTTAGCTTTAAAATATTCATTTTACCCTTAATAAAATGATTTATAGCCACAAAAATATCTATATCTTATTTTAGACCACAAATTTTAAAAATCTTTCCTTCTTACTTAAAATGCATGCGAAATCAAATTATATTCTATAAATTAAGACAGATGGAGTGTTTGAGATGAAACTCGAGGGTGTTATAAGTGGCATAAGTTCATGATATAGAATTGATAAATTCCACAATTACAACCCTAAAGTAAGATCCACTTTTTAGGAAAACACTTGAACTTTGCGAGGGTTCTAATTTCCTTAAAAAATTCAAAACTGTTATAAATATCCACTTTTTAGCCAACCTCAATTGCAAGAAAAAAGTCCAATCAGGCACCAATTATTGTCTGCCACGTGTTAAATTTGTTTAGATTTTAATCTTTAGTTTCATTGTTGTGTTTTCTTATTTTTTTTAACTTTCTTTTTTTCTTCTCTTTTTCCTTTTTTCTTCTTTCTTCATTGCTCCCCCTCTCTTCTTTGTTGCTAGTCCTCGATGTAGCCATCATCTCCGTCAATCCTCTGACGTAGCCTTTATCACGTCACTTTTATAACACCACCTCCATCATTAATATCATTAAATCACCACTAAATCAAAATTAAAATTGATAAAATTACTATCAAATTAAAAATTGAAAGTTAATAATCACCTTCAACCTACCATCTCATTTCCAGTATTACAACAATGATGCAGAGGAACTTCATTACAATGGAGGTAATAAAATACTATAGTACTCTCAAATTGAAGAAATTTCTTAGTTGATATGCTAAAGAACTCCACAATAATTTATTTTATTATTTTTTTAAAAAGAACAATATCAGAGAATAAGGTTCACAATTTATTTATTTTTGAAAATATAGGAAATAAAAGAAAAAAAAGAAACAAAGAGAAGCAAGAAGACAAGGAAAAAAATGGGGGAAGTAAATGGGTCTTCTAGATTGAAAAGAATAAAAAAAAATTGTGTGTTTTGAGTTTGGGTGGAGAAGACTAAAAAAGAGAGAGAATTGAGAAAGTACAATAAAATAAAGTAAAGAAAATAATATTTTTTTACTTAAATAAATATTGAAATAATAATTTATTTACCTTTTGGCTTAGCTCACTCGCTATCAGCGAGTGAACTACACTCTATATACCACGTAGGCTCATAATGGGATAATCAATTCATAATAGAAACCCTCACAAAATTGAAGTGTCTTCTTAAAAAATAGGTCTTACGTTAAGAGGTTAATTATGTATTTTCTCTATAGAATTATATAATTAGGAAAAGTTGAGGCTTAAGAGAGGAAGATGATATGTTAATCGCCTGCAAGAAATTTTGGCAAGTAGAGTCTGAATAACTTTTAAAAGCATATGAAATAGGCTTTGGTGAACAGGAAGGATGCAAATAGATGATCTCCCGACTTCAAATTTCCTTGACATAGTGTACACCTCTGATTAACCTCTATGCCCCGTGTAGTTAATATATCAGTAAGTCTGGAGTCTATTTTGCGTTTGCAGTAATAATATGAATATGACTTTAGGTCTTGATGTATTGGTAAACATCATATCTTTTCAAGAAATTTTTTCTCTCTACCCAATAAGCTGTAAGTAAATAGTCTTGATGGTAACTTTGCTCTGTCCAAGAAGTTGAGCATGTTCCAGTAAGCTTTTGGCTAATATAATTTTTTTAATCATCTAAGATGTCTGTTGTGGTATTGGAGATGATATGACCTGATGATTCTTGATGTAAAAACTGTGAATCCATCTTATACATAACTCTTTTTGTCCACTTCATTAAGGCTAACAATACTTAATTTAGTTAGATATTTTAATTTAACACTTTATTTTGGTTCTTAATTTTATATATGGTCTTTAATAGGTGGAGAAGATGATGAAAGTATTGAGGACATTATTTGAGATAATTTATTAAAAGTTGTAGAAACTTCATATGCTTTAGTTCGACTTTTTTTATTTTTTGACATTTATAAACTTATGCTAAGGTACAATCTTTTGTTATCTATCAAAGTGAAACTTGTGCTAATTGTTGAAAATAGATTTGATATATTTTGCCTATATAGATATTATGACTGAGATATTCTAAATTATTTAATTTGGCTTATTTAATTTTTTTCTTTCGTCATTTATAGTGTATTATATTTTATATAATGGATATTATTTATATTTACAGCCCTTGCTATAAAGTGCTGCTTATAAAACTATTGAGACAGATTCATATAAATTAGTGCAACAGAAAAAAACTATTGTGGAAGCCTTTTGAAAACAAGTTGTGTGTAAAATTCATTGGAGTATCAATACAAACGATTTCCATAATATTTAAAAATCATTGTGAAAAAGAGAACAATTGTTGCAACTACATCTATTGTAATGGGTATTAACCATTACAATACTTTATATGGTACGATAATCTATCATACCCCGAATCTACACTCTGGACGTAGCCAGCATTCAAACATCATTGTTGGTCCCAAGCGGCCTTTCTAAGTATATCCAAACAACTTCATCAACTTAAATATAAAAATAGAATTTAAAATAATAGTATTAAAATAATCCATAAAGTACTGAAAACTATTTCAAGAATGTCTAAAAAGATAACATCAAATCGACCCTCTAACTGGGTCCATGAATATCACGCCCCGAGAGGGTACCCTAGGCGTAGCCGGCACTCGAAGGCTATTTCTGACCTCCGAGCGAACCGCCTGGTCCAGTCACACATTCATTCAATCATGTTCTCTTAGAGGAAAACTCAATTAATGAAATACTGTTCATATATATATGGGGGCCGAAGGCCAAGCATTTTCAACCCAACAAAACAATATAATAAGGCTCCTCAAAATAACAGTTCAACCTCCCCACACTCCAGTCTATGAAGCCTCTATCAAAGTCTAAGAGGTGCCAATGACAAGTCCATGGCTACCAATAATCAAAATAAAGGAAACGACAACACACTATACAATAAAGCTCAACATCCTCTGGAAACTAGGAGGACTCACCAACTAGCTGGAGTGTATGCGGATCTTCAATGGAGCGCCGGTTGATGATCTCTAGTACCTGTCTCTGCATCATGAAACGATGCAGGCCAAATGGAGTCAGTACATGGAATGTACGAGTATGTAAAATGGCCGAATGCAACGAACATCAAGGAAGAATCAATCAACTCGAAATTCCAACTCAAAAGGGATAACAACTCAATCACATGTCCTAAGTCTAAACAAGGATATGATTTAGACGGGACCAATCACATACAATTCAACTCAATCTGACTCAGAATACTAGCAAGGCCTATTTGGGAGTTTCTCTTACCCGACAACCATCACTTATGAGCCAGTGAAAGTACAACAAACCGACGTTGTTGCCGCGTCCGTTCATACTTTGCCAGGGTATGAACGAATCAACCAATCATGGATCCAATCCAACCAAGTCCTATAATGTCAGGACAAACATCTCGGGGAAGCATCCGACTTTAACGGTTCAATCCCCCCTATGTTTGGCGACGTAGTTATTGGGTTCGAGTATGGACTATACCCTTGCCCAATTCGGTGCTCGATACTCCTCCCAAGACTTAATGCTCATAAAACTCCATCCAATCAACTCAATCAAATCATATCGACAAGTCTCATTACAACCTTGTCAACTCATCAACTCTATCACGCTCAAATCTCTCTCAATTATATCTTTTAAAAGAAATTTAAAAGCACATTTATAGCAACATATAGACATAACCAATCATTTACTCCATCCATTTGAGAAATCCTTGAGACTCATCACAACTTCAAGACTTTAAATCACACTTTAAAATAGGCAACACTTCTTAAGAAAATAACATTTTTTTATCATAATCCACATAGTTAAGAAGATCAATAAAACATATTTTAACAACTTATTTCCATCAACTCATACTCATATAAGGGCTCATTTTAGGAACTTCCTAGCTCAACAACATCAAGACATATAGAATCAAATAAATTGGGGACAAAACTCATTCAACCATAAACCATACCAAGAAACTCCATTTTCATGGACATCTAACCTCAAAGCAAGAGTAGGGCACATGGTTGGACTCAACCCATGTTTTGGATAGCCTTACATAACTTAGTGAAGACTTGAAGAAAACCTTGTGGTTGGGTCTTCAATGGAGAACTCAAACCTTGAAGCTCTTAGAACTCTTCTTGTTGGAGGAGGATTTGGAGAGGAAGAAGAAGAGAGAGAGAGAGAGAGAAGAAGAACTCCTAGGGCTTTTTAGAGAGAGAGTGGGGGCTGAAAATATGATCTCAAAATAGTCTAGGGTGATACATATATAATTTGGGTAAGTTCCCAAATTGCCCCTTCTCAAAAATTCTAAAACATAGGCAAAAATGCACTTGGCACGATAGTGGCGCATCGCGCCATTGCAGCGCCAGGCTGATTAAGCCTAAAACCTGCACATCTTGCAATGGTGCGCCGCGCTAGAGACCAAACTACTGAGGCATGTTTCTGGCGTGATAGTGGCGCGTCGCGCCCTTACAGCGCCAAGACCAATATTTTTTGGGTTCTGGAAATTGGCTTGAAAAACCCTGCACACCTTTTAGTGGCGCGCCAGAGCCCAAACTACTGAGGCATGTTTCTGGTGCGATAATGGCGCGTCGCACCACTGCGGCGCCAAGCCCAGTTTTCCAGCAATTGCAACCCAGGCCTGAAAATCTCTACTGTGCTAGTTCATCTTAGGATCGTCATATCTTTTGACTCCGAAGTCCAAATATTACATTCTTGGTGGCGTTGGAAAGAAGACTCGACGACCTTTAATTTGATTGGTCGTGGGCCACCCAAATTGTCATCTTTCAAAAGATAGGATCGTTAGAAGTTGACCTCTCATATGAACTTATCCTAAAACTTAGCCATGACGAATCTTTTGAACTTAGCTTGGTCCTAGAGGTCCTTCGTGACCCCACATCACCACTAGCACTTCTCAATTTCTCAAGGACTTGTCTTAACTCCTGCAAATGCTCCACAATACTCGAGTTTGACCCTACCCGAATACAAGAAGGGTCCAAATCTTAGGGAAATATTTTTTAGGGGTGTTACAATGAAGACTCTAAAACTGATAATAGGTGATGGAACAAGACCCCCGACTACCATAAAATCCTAATGACTATTAATACTGAAAATACTCAAAATAACTACAAGGATTCCTCTAGAGCAAGGAGGTCTCACCAAAACTAATGGATAGATGATCTCAATGATGGGCCTATTAGTGATCCTGAATACATGTATTTGCATTATAAAAATATACGGTGTTGAATGACGTCAGTATATGAAATATACGATATGTAAAATAGTTGAGTAAAATAGATAATTGAACATGAAAGTTTGAACATAACTCGACTTAAAATGAGACACAAACGTGAGATAAACATTAGTCAAGCTTTACAATGAAACATGCAATAGGATAAAAATCTAAAATAAGATAATTTTGCTTTATTGAGGAGTTTTTCCAACCGACAACCATCACAGATGAGACCAACGATGATACATCATCCAACCCATGTTGCTAGAGCCATCTTATACGTTACTGGAATATAGGATAACAATGTTAGCTTATGGATCCATCTAATAGGCTTTCTCAGAGGGAATGAGTAGTCTCTCGTATTGTGGTGTGATCCTATCCTACGTTTTATACATAATTTATGAGATTTTGAGTTATATGGACTCTTACTCAAATTCATTTTCAATACTATTCTCAAAAACAAGAAATATCAATATTGCTCATATAACATCTATATTGAGTTAACACTACCTTGCTTTACTTTATCTGACTTTACTTTACTAAAATACTTTCCAAAAATAATTAATGCTTTTTTCTAAATAGTACCTCTTTCCTCAGTGCAAAATGATGAAATTAGACCCATTTTTACTCTTTAAAAAATCCTTTTTCAATGAGATTTTAAAAGTGTTCATAAAGTCACTTTCATATCCAAAATCCATGCATGAGAATAATTGCATAAAAGCTTTGAATCCATTTATCAATAATTATGGTTCATGGGATCAAAGCATGAGCAATAATTCAAAAATAAAAATCACATGAACAAGTATGAAACTATTAAACATACATAGGACTCACATAGTAAGAAACATAACTCATTTGAAAACTCAATAAGATTAGGGTTAGAACTCAAACTTGAATTCATAAGAATTGAATCGGGATGTAAGCGCGAGAACGAACTCAGTCCAACGTTATGATTAACCTTACATACTTGAAAGAATGACGATCTTGGCGAAACTCAAAGATTGGTTAATACGCTTAAACTCTAGCTTTTTTTCCTCTCCAATCCTTGCTCTAAATCTTTAAGTGTTAATGAGAAGAAAAGGCATAACGGGTACTTATAAGGGAATTTTAGGTCCCAAAATATCAGGGTTTGATTTTGAAAGGGTAGAAAAAAACCAAACTACCCTTCATTAAAATCATCAGTGGTTGTCTATGGGTCCCCCCACAGTTCATAGGAGTTTCTACGGGTCATAAGAGCCATTTCTTAGAAACGGTTACACAAATTTGGACTCACTATTATCCTCAATTTTAGATCTACGGGTCGTAGACCCTATGAAGGATCATACAAATTGATCGTAGGAATACTGGAAGCCTAGGGTTGGGGTCTATGGACCCTTCTATAGTCCATAGACCCTGGCTCGTAGAATTGAGTACACTTTTCAGTGGCTATTGGAAATTGCAAGGTGGGAGTACGACCCTTTTTTACAGGTCGTAGACCCTTCGATGGGTCATAAAATAGGGCTCGTGAAATAAGCATTTGATTGGGTATTAGGGTCACCTCTATGGACACTTCTTCTGATTCGTAGAAACTTCTATGGGCCATAGAAGCCATCCGTAAGGTGGTCTTACGACCATTAAAATTTTACTAAGTCTAGGAAGGTTGTATGATTCCCTCCTACGATAGAAGATTCTATGGACCATATATGGCACTTGTACAAGCCATTTGGTCCAAAACTCACTTCCATAGTCAATTCCTTCTTTTTTTCCTCCACGTGATCCGTACTTCCCATGGATAACCTCCTAAGAGAATCAACAACAACATTAGCTTTACTTAGATGGTAGAGAATGCTCATGTCATAATCTGTAATGACCCATTAGGTCGTTTTGAAACTAGAGTTTTTTATGAAATAAAAAACTCATCTCGTAAATTTTAATGGGTATTTTAGACTATTCGATAAATACGGTTATTTAGATGAGGCATAACTTTAGATAACTAATTTAGTTAGTGGGCTACAGTGATAATTTATTTATTACCCTATACTACTTATCTCATATTTATTAAAAGAAATTAGTAGAGTTGGTCACATTGAGTAAATAATTATATTATTTTAGAAAAGAAAAGAAAAGAGAGAGAGAGCAACTTACCTGCGATGTCAAACTCCAAAGGAGAGGAAAACAAGAAATTGATGAGCGCCAGGTAAAATTTAGTGATAGGTCTCATTCTATATATGTGTAAATTGAGGGCTAGAGTAGATAATCCATATATGCATATAATATAATTGGGTGGAACCTTTCAAATCTTTCTATACGTAATTAACAGTTAATATAACTTTTGGAAATATAAAATAGAGCGCTACAATTTGATGTTTGGTTGGAAATTGAGGCTCACGATTGAGAGCTAATCATTGGCAATAATGAGAAAGTTATTAACAAATGATAGAATAATAATTAGAGTATAGGATGGATGGTTAATGTCTTTTATCGAGTTCAAGTTACTGTCTTTTAACTTGATAATAATTTTGAGGTTCTTCTTTACCTTTTTTTGTTATGGTTACTCTGTAAAATTAAGTTTTTGGTGTATTAAAATAGGTAATTAAATATTAAGTGTATTATATTATATGAATATCATTAGATTTATGATATTTGTATAAATTAAGACTCAACCTTAAACTTGAGATTTAAGAAATTAATTATAGTAATATGGTTGTATAAGGACTCGTTGGCTTACGAATATTGTATACTTGATAGATTGGAAATATTTTGAGGTATTGAAGAAGGGAAAAGCATTGATGAATTAGCTTGCTTGACTTCGATTCTTCGGTTGAGATAGGTTATGATTTATTCTGTATCATAGATAGACTCTTAAAAGTGATTGATAATCGTTGAGTAATGTGTGAAGTTTTCTATGCAGTTAATAATTGTGTTTTGGATGATTGATATGCTATTGTGATTGGTCTACAACCCCAAGACTGTAAAATCCATAATCTTTAACTTGCCCTATCAAAACTGACGTCCTGAACAAGGCTTGATAAATATTATTAATGAAGTGAAATCTGATAATAAAGAATGATAAATTTATTATATTTGGATTGGGTGTCTCGAGCCAATACGATATATTAGGATCATGTGCCACGAGCCAGCACAATATATTTAGATCGGGTGTCAAGATCCGACATGATATTATTGAATCGGGTGTCACGTTCTAGAATGGTAATATCAAAAGAAAACAAATCAAATGACTTAATACTACCCAATCTCAAATCACTCATTTCCCAAAAGAGCGTGGTGTGGAGGCATGAGTCCTTATGTATACTCTTGATATTGTTGATTGATTATGTAATTGTTTCATTGTATTGTCACTTGACCTTGATCTTGTTATTTGTCACTTGTTAAGTGTTATAGTTTATTTTCTTCTATCACTTTATGCATATTGATTTCTATTTTAAGTCGGATGATGATACCTACTCAGTACATGTTTCCCTATATTGATCCCTACTTGTATTTTTATTTTTTTTATTTTATGAGGTGCAGCGAGTGTACCATCGACTCCAACTCGCCCTCATCTCTAGCCAGTCTCTAATATATCAAATTTCAGGATGCGTTATCCTTCTAGATTGTGTTAGATTCTCTTAGTCATGACATGATGTCCTTAGTTGTCAGACCCATACTATGTTATTTATCTATTCTGACAAACTTGATACTCTCAGACTTAGTATTTTAAATTAGATGTCCTTGATGTGACGGCTTTCAGATTTTGGAGAACTCTATGTAATAGACTTTAGTTTATTTGGTTGTTTCTTACTTTCATAAGTTTGAGCATCCGCATTATTGTCGTATTTCATAAGTTGAACATCTAATAGGTTTGTATTGTTGGTTCTCCCACCTAAAAGGTTAAGTATGGGTGCCACTATATCAGTCCTTAGGTTCAGTGATCTCATCATAATAAGGACGGATCTAGTAAAGTCTTGCGGAATGGTACAAGGATGCTTTTACTATTCTTCGAGAGGCTACAAAACTTTAGAAAAACTCCCTTTCTTCCTTCTTTCGTACTATTACTTGAATCCACTTGGTATCTAGGTAATACAAACTGGTATCTAACCTTCTTCACTCTATTTTCATAAATGTTCAGAACTAGAGCAACAGTAGGGCCTGAGCTAGTAGTTAGTTCTTTAGCCATAGGGGGAGTAGTGACAAGAGATCATGATAAAGGTCGCAGGAGAAAGCCCACCAGAGGCAGAGTTCAATTAGTTGGGTAGCGTCTTCTGACTTTATCATGGAGAAGTATATCCTTTAGACCTTGAGGGACAAAATGGGATATGAGTTCCTTAATATAGAGCAAGGGAAGATGTCTATTGCAGCCTATGAGGCCAGGTTTCTTGCCTTATCCAAATATGCTACACCACTTTACTTCTGTCCGAATGAGCGGATTTCACTGCTTTGTGAAAGGATTGAGGTTAAAATCTCTACTGTGATTTCATATAATGAGTGTATATCAAAGAGGGTCATGATATGACTAGTACAACGGTAATGTTGCTTACTTGGTTAGAGTTATAGATTGTGTTACTTCTATTTGTGACCTGATTTACGAAAGAATGCATATCGCTTGGGCTAGAGATGGAATAGATTTGGTAATGTTTTGCACCTATTCAATGGGAAGAAATATATGGCATATTTGGGTACGATCATCTCGATAGGCATGATGTATTCTAGTGGTGGATCTAACAGACTTTCATTGTATGGTACTAGTGGTATATGGAAATGGATACATCGATTGTCAAGTGTGAATACTAATTATTTAAGGAGTTATTGGTTGTATCATATGCTCATATAATGAGATTTGATGTCGCATTCACAGTTTAGAAACTAACTATTTTTTACTATGGATGCTTGGGTTAAGCATTGTTTATAAGGAAGATTTTAGTGGTGGATCTTTGATATGATTATTGCATTTAGGTTATCGAGTGTATCTCGAGGATTCTAACTGAGTACCGGTGATTTCATGGTATGTTCCAAGGGAATAGATTGATATAGGAATGACAAGATTATGGGTAAAGGAAGTCCCAACGAGTAAGCTTGGGTAAAGGAGATTAAAGATTTTAGTAAGAATGTGCGTATAAAATTGAGTTAGTCCTTTGGATTTGGTTAGTATAGCTGGGTTTGAGGTGTCATATCGATGACAAGGCTGATTTGTGGTGATGGCAAGGGCTACTAAGCAGGATGGTAATGAGATTTCATGATAGATTGTGATTGTGATGCAACTATATGAAAATAATTTTTGTTTAAATAGAGATTCAGTATGGTAATAACGATTTACGAGTATCTAAGATTGTGGTTTGATACTATTTGGTGAGTAGCATGGTTTTATGGAAAGTTATAGGATGTTTTTAAACACCACTCCAATATAATTGAAAGGATGAAGAATCATAAATGGAAATAATTAGTGGGATGTAGTTTAACCTTTAGAAGGAGGTAAGAACAAGGATAGTTACTCTGATTGCAAGACCAAAGAGAGAATTGAATTCAGAGACACATGGTCCCATCTATTTTTCTTTGGTTATGATGATAATATTATGTGTCATTTATATGGGTTAAAATGGTTGGATAAGATTTGAGAAAGAATTCTATGGTATTCGACTCGAGTATGATGATAACTTCTTTTGTTGTTTTGAATTTGGTAACTGGTACAGTTGAGTTTTTAATGAAGGATGTAGTAAGGTCGATGGAGAAGCGATCAATGATAAGATAAGATACAAGAATTTATAAAGATCTTCAAGGTATAAGGTAATGTTGATAGATAAGGGAATTAAGTGACATAATTGAAATTTTATCATGACCCGATCTAGGGCCTAGTCGTAACAAGACAATCAGGATGCGAGGGACCCCAACCATAAGCCATCTTAGAATTCATTGCATACATAAGGTAAAGAACAATATAAAGATAAGCAGAAGTAATCATAAGTGGGGTAAGGGACTTAGGGAAACCCAACTCCATAAACTTCCAAGACGGACTACACCAATACATCATCTAAACATGCCTCTAGCGTAACCTTCGACGAGGTCTTAGGACAAGCTCCTAGCTCACCCTAGCAATAGAATAAATGTCTAAACAATAGAAACATGAAACAAAGTCTTGTCCTCAGTAAAATGAGGACTCACCAACTCCTTGGAGATCTAAAAAAAACTCTAGCCATGGGCGGGATAGTCGTGAATGTCATTCATCCCTACGTTATGAGATAATGTAGGCAAAATATGTGTTAGTACATTTGAATGAACTAACTATGTGAGCTACGCATGACTATTAAGAGAACATAATCAATATGTCATAAGATGTATGACCAATCATAATGAGCATGAGTATAGCTTAAAAGCAATTTTCAAACATAAGAAATTCTTGGTCAATGCATATCATAAAACTTCAACTTTCAACTCATAACTTGATATCTTAAAGCTTAACTTGAACTCGTGTGGGATAAGACCTTTAATCGACAACTAAGACCTTGAAAGTTACAACATGGAATCTAATGACTCCTGCATTGAGATAGTTCGATGACTCTTGCATCAAAACAGAGGAGGCTACCTTGCCAGGGCATACTCCAAAGATAACTCAACTCAACTGGACTATGTGGATCCACTAGCTAGGCCATGAAGCCAACCTACGTGGGAAACGTAGTTTGGGACTTTAGGTTGCTACTAGGATTCCCTTAGATAACCAACTATTTTTTTCCGACCGAACCCCACCTAGAAGTCTTCTCGTTGCTTAGTCAATATCCCAACGGAGATGAGTAAAACATACTCATAACATAGTAGGGAAGGATAATAACTGCCTATCAATCCATCTTTAAAACATTTAGGAATAGCTCATCTAACTTGGTGATTCATAAGAATCTATAACTTCGTTGAGAATTATCCTTATCACCTTCTTTAAACATATAATGATCTTAACTTTGATCATTATCTCAACTTTAACTTCAAAATCATAATATAAGTTGTAACTCATTGAAAACTATCTTTATCATTCATTTAACTCATGATTAACTCATAAAAATCATCTTAACTCATGATCAAAGCTTGAAAATAACTCTTATGCATGGGCATCTATGATTCAACTTGAAATCATGCAATTTATATGAAAACATGCATATAAAGATCATTGTTAACATCTAAAAATGAAATCAACTCAGCCCAATGTAATTCGTCAAAACTAAGGTTCATAATCAGCTATAAATTGAATGAAAACTTGAGAAATCTTTAGAAATTCATGGGTAAAAAGGGCCCATAAATCAATTCCCACATACTTTACTTGAAACCCTATCTTGGAGATAGGAGAGAAACCTTAAGAGACCTTATGAGTTGTTGCCTTGGAAATTTTAAGAGAATGAATTGATTATGAGGGGATTTTAAAGAATAGAGTATTTATAGACTATTGAACTTGGCCATAAAAGTTTCTAGGTTCATTGAACTAAACTTTGGAAAAGACACAATTGCCCTTCATTAATTCTAGAAAATTGACCCTCAGACCCTATTACATGGATCTTCTTAGCAATGAAGAGTTGTCTAAATGACTCATCCTGTAGGTCTTGTAAAAGGTCTGAAAATAGATTCTCTGAAGTTTGGAAATGGGTAAGGTTTACAACCCATCGTTAAGGAAATAAACCATTTTTTGGGATCGTCTTGCAGATCCTCAAAACCTATAAAATTCAAGTCTTTAAAGTTTTGTGATGGGTGGTCTTTACGATCCTTCCTTGCTTCTATGAGCCATCCTACCAAGTTGTCATCTTGGCCTGGGTGATCCTTGAAACTTGGCCTCTGAACATGGTTTACGAGGGATTTATATGACCCATCATCTTAAGGACAACCCATCCTGACAAGCTGTAGAATCTCTCCTGAGGGAAATATCAAGATGTGCTCGAAGGGTCACTCTATGACCCCTCTTTATGAGTCGTGGAAAGCTCTACCAGCCATAGAGGAACTCTTTCACATAGATGGGTTCGAAAATTTGAGACTTTCTCCTTGGTTTATTCTTTCTGACTTATGGGGTCTTACAAAACTGAATTCAAGTTTTTCATTGCGAGTGTATGTCTGTGGTAGTATGTTTTGTCAAGGTATTGATTGATAAGGTAAAACATAATCGATCTCATCGGGTATTGAATATTTAGAAGAACTTATGCATGGTTTGGATTATAAATTTGGTTACTTTTGATTGTTAATGGACCTAAGGGAGTGTTTCACTTAAAGTTTTGATTTAGAGGATGCGGTAAAGAGATCGAGAGTTGTTGGTCAAAGGATTAGAATGGTAAATAAGTTGATAAAAGAAACAAGAGTCTGGTATATTAAAGAGTTCAAGGTATCTAAAATTTGCGTCATGGGAAGAATCTAAGAAAGTGAAGGAATAAGACATCTCGTATAGACCCTTGGTTCAGAGTTGAAGGATATATGAATTTTCACTTTGAGTTCAGATATGACTATGTAATGTGAACTAGTTCGGCACAGACTTACTAGGGGTTTATCAATGACTTTTATGAAGTTTGGGTTTTGATTCAAGTGACAAGTAGTGGTGTGTAAAACATGTTGCATTTTTATGTTGGTTTGGATTGATTGAATTATGGTAGATGAATTTTGGGGGC